>NW_024404459.1:1218608-1445441 GCF_905171775.1 Rana temporaria | reverse complement strand
GTGGGGCAGAGATTATGTCAGCTCTGCAGGGGTAGGCTCAGAGGTGGTTGACGCCACGCCAGCTTCAGCCAGGAATGGTTGTAGGCACCAACCTCCTCTCTGCCCTCCGACATGGACATTTGACCCATGTGCCCTGTTTTCAGGAACTTTCCCAGAACTTATCCACCCTTCGCAGAGGGAGCAGAGGATGAAACATCTTTGGGAGGCCTTGCAGAAAGGTTTGTGCAATGCGTTTCCAGAGCCTGGGAGGTTATAATTTCCTGGTCCTGGACATTGTGTTGCTGAGGCTTCGTTCAGTCAGAGAAAGAGTGGTGGAGAAGGTGGCCGTCTGACCGATGCCTTCAGACAATTCTTCAGTACGTAGCCCCAAGGTCTGATCGGTTCCAGCAACCGTCGCCAGGGTCTGAATTACATGGTGCAGGAATATCTAGGGGCAAGATCAGACTTGGAGACCTTTCCAACAGAAAATCCTCTGGGTTACTAGGTCTTGAGGATGGTCCACTGGCCAGAACTTGCACAATATGCAATTGAGCTACTGGCCTGTCCTGCATCCAGCGTTCTTTCTGAACGCACATTCAGTGCTGCTGGAGGCTTTGTAACCGATCACAGAGTGCACCTGTCCACAGACACTGTTGATCGGCTCACCTTCATGAAAATGAATCAGTCTTGGATCACCAGCTACCAAGCACCTGATGCTGATGTAACCAATTGATTTTTCTATGGATGTGGGATCCCTTGAAGACTGCCTATGCTGAGTGACTATCCTATTCCTCCTCAATGTTCATGTTGATGGCTTCTAAGAATATTTTTGTTTCAGGGCACTACCACCACTGCCTAAGGCCCAATTTTTCTGCCCCTGTTTACGCGCCCCTGTTAATTACAATTTTTGATCTAATATTTCACAGCAGGGCACGTTCCTGCACCCAGCAAGAGTAACGGTGAGGACTTACTGTGTTCTGGTACCACCAACACCTAAGGCACAATTTTCCCCTACTTTCAAACATCCGACTTACAAACGACTCCTACTTACAAACGGAGGGAGACAACAGGAAGTGAGAGGAAATCTACCCCTAGGAAGGGAAATTCTCTCCTGAAAGAGTTGATATGGGAAAAAGGTGTCTCCTCTCCACTGATGCTTTATCACCAATCCTTGTTTCCCTAATAACCCCAAATTTTCTAAATCCAATTGTCATTGGGACAGAAAGTGAGGTGAAATCTTCTGAACACGGGGCACAGACAGCAAAACAAATGTTACAGGGGTGATAACCCTTCCCTATGTTTTCCAAAAAGCTTCAAATTCGATTTCTTGGCTGGAGCTACACTTACAAAATGTACCAGTTCCAAATTACAAACAGATTCAACTTAAAGCGGGAGTTCACCCATTTATTAATTTTTTTTTTCTCCCCTTAGATTCCTGCTCGTTCGGTCTAGGGGAATCGGCTATTTGTATTAAAATATGAGCAGTACTTACCCGTTTTCGAGATGCATCTTCTTCCGTCGCTTCCGGGTATGGGTCTTCGGGAGCGGGCGTTCCTTCTTGATTGACAGTCTTCCGAGAGGCTTCCGACGGTCGCATCCATCGCGTCACTCGTAGCCGAAAGAAGCCGAACGTCGGTGCGGCTCTATACTGCGCCTGCGCACCGACGTTCGGCTTCTTTCGGAAAATCGTGACGCGATGGATGCGACCGTCGGAAGCCTCTCGGAAGACTGTCAATCAAGAAGGAACGCCCATTCCCGCAGCCCATACCCGGAAGCGACGGAGAGGATGCATCTCGTAAACGGGTAAGTACTGCACATATTTTAAAACAAATAGCCGATTCCCCTAGAGAAAACGAGCAGGAATCTAAGGGGAAAAAGTGCCCTCTAAGGGTGAACCCCCGCTTTAAGAACAAACCTACAGTCCCTGTCTTGTTTGTAACCCGGGGACCGCCTGTATATTGCTGTTCAAAGTATATACAGCCTGCGGGCACTTTTGATTTTTCATGTTCGGGCCCCATAAAGTTTAACGTTGTTCGAATGTTCGCACAAACTTTCGGTCCATTCGCTTGTTCTGCCGCGAACCGAACCGGAAGGTGTTAGGCTCCTCCCTACTTACTGGACTTCCAGATTCAGTGGCCACTGAATGTCTTGAGCTCTTCTACAGCTAACCCGCTGTATATTCCTCAATCGCCACCCCCACTATCCTGCTGGGCCCCTGGCTTGACACTTACTGATCCTCAAGCGTCACCCCCGCTATCCTGCTGGGCCCCTGGCTTGACACCTGCTGAAGCTTTCCCACTTCTTCACTGTCCCAGGCTGGTGAGAAGATTGCTCTGGTACTGGCTCCAGCTTACTAACTGTAGTCTCCGGTAACAAGGTGGATGGTCCCTTAGTGGCGACAGCTTCCCCTCCACCTCCGACCACAACTGGTTCCCCGTTCGGCTAAATCTTTACTCTCGGTGGGAATAAAATGCTGCACTCCCAACCCTGTGCTGATTCTCTTGCTCCTGGATAGGCCTCATGCTTCCGGCCTAGCAACCCGGGCGACATAACACACGTCCACCCAGACAGCCATCCAGGTGGCACAGAACCCCGATCACCTGACTCACCCCAAATAAATAGGCTCTCCCAGCAGGCAAAGGGACCAAAGAAACCCTTGCCAATTGGCTGAGGCACCCCATCCATTCATAATCCGACCTTGCTACACCCTTGTCTATCTAGTGCCACCTAGTGACAGAAGAGAAAAAGTGCAGCCATCCAAAGTTAGAGAGGAATCAGTAGATCTCCTAACAATAAGCAAGGATAACTACCACCTGGGAATCTCAATTTATTAGCCACCCTTCCTAAACACCAGGGTGCTAGATGTTCATTACATACTCCTGACCCCTGCACTATATCCTCTATGTTGTACATTACATACTCCTGACCCCTGCACTATATACTCTATATTGTACATTACTAACTCCTAAACCCTGCACTATATTCTCTATATTGTACATTACATACTCCTGACCCCTGTACTATATACTGTCTATGTTGTACATTACATACTCCTGACACCTGTACTATATACTGTCTATGTTGTACATTACATACTCCTGACCCTCGTCCTATAATCCCCTCATCACTGTCACTCCTATAAAAGACAGTTCATGTTGTTTCCTCACCCTCTGACTAAGGTCCATGAATAAAGAAATGATCTGGTAGGAGATCAGAGGAGCCATTTACTAGTTACCTTGAGGGGGGAATTGGAAGATCCTCAGAGACAAAGATGCCTGATGTGAGCGGAGTCCTGGTTTAGGGGAACCAATCAGCTCATGTCTAGTAATAATCTTTGTATTTCTATTTTAGTAGATGGACGGGAGATGAGGAAAACCTCAGAGGATTGTCTCACTTTGTCTCCAGACTGTAAAGTAGAAGATGAGGACATCACACAGTATAGTCCAGGAGAAAACCCAACTACCTCAAATGTCTATCCGGCACCACACAGTGTAGATGGACCATCGTATTCCTCTTATCCTGAGGAACCTCAGACAGTGCGGGACGGTGCCAGACCATCGTATTCCTCTTATCCTGAGGAACCTCAGACTGTGCGGGACGGTGCCGGACCATCGTATTCCTCTTATCCCGAGGAACCTCAGATTGTGCGGGACTGTGCCGGACCATCGTATTGCTCTTATCCTGAGGAACCTCAGACTCTGCGGGACAGTGCCGGACCATCGTATTCCTCTTATCCTGAGGAACCTCAGACTGTGCGGGATGGTGCCGTCCTTCCAACAGATAAGAAGTTTTTCTGTGCTGAGTGCGGGAAGTGTTTCAGTTTCAAAAGCAGTCTTAATAGGCATAAAAGATTTCACACAGGTGAGAAGCCTTTTTCCTGTTCTGAGTGCGGGAAATGTTTTTCAGTGAAGTCCAAGCTTTCCACACATCAGAGATCTCACACGGGGGAGAAGCCGTATTCCTGTCCTGAGTGTGGGAAATGTTTTTCACAGAAGGCCAATCTTTCCATACATCAGAGATCACACACGGGGGAGAAGCCTTTTTCCTGTCCTGAGTGCGGAAAATGTTTTTCAGATAAGTCCAATCTTTCCACACATCAGAGATCACACACGAGGGAGAAGCCTTTTTCCTGTCCTGAGTGCGGGAAATGTTTTTCACAGAAGTCCAGTCTTTCCACACATCAGAGATCACACACGGGGGAGAAGCCGTATTCCTGTCCTGAGTGCGGAAAATGTTTTTCAGATAAGTCCTATCTTTTCATACATCAGAGATCTCACACAGGGGAGAAGCCTTTTTCCTGTTCTAAGTGTGGGAAAAGTTTTTCAGATAAGTCCTATCTTTTCATACATCAGAGATCTCACACGGGGGAGAAGCCGTATTCCTGTCCTGAGTGCGGGAAATGTTTTATATTGAAATCCCATCTTTCCAGACATCAGAGATCACACACGGGGGAGAAGCCTTTTTCCTGTCCTGAGTGCGGGAAATGTTTTTTACAGAAGTCCCATCTTTCCAAACATCAGAGATCTCACTCGGGGGAGAAGCCGTATTCCTGTCCTGAGTGCGGGAAATGTTTTTCAGTGAAGTCCAATCTTTCCACACATCAGAGATCTCACACGGGGGAGAAGCCGTATTCCTGTCCTGAGTGTGGGAAATGTTTTTCAGTGAAGTCCAATCTTTCCACACATCAGAGATCTCACACGGGGGAGAAGCCTTTTTCCTGTGCTGAGTGAGTGAAATATTCCTCACTGAAGTCCTGTCTTCCTGTACATCAGGGGTCCCACACAACCCTCGAGGTGTATTAGTGAGTGCAGGAAATGTCTTGTGTGTGAAACTCGAAAAATTCAAATATGGTGCAAAAGTTCCCTTTTTTCACTAATGCAACTTAAAAGTCGAGACTAATATATGAGAGAGACTCGTTACATGCAAAGCAAGAGGGTTCAAGCCGTGATTTGTCATCATTGTGATGATTGTGGCTTCCAGCTCATGAAAACCCCAAATCCACAATCTCAGAAAATTCCGATATTCCATGCAATCAATAAAACACGGATTGTACAGAGAACGATATCGCACCTCTGAAAAGTAGAAGCTGCGTATTAATTGTGTGAAAATAGTGCAGCGCTGCGTATCTATAAATCTTATAGAAACAAATAATTATACATTCCATAAAACTATTTATGAAAAAATAAATAAATGATAAAAAAACAGTTCATATGGAGGTTTCCAAAGCTGTCACCGCTGTGAAAAATCCGATTTAAATGGATCCAATATTCAGTGCGCACCCCCACCTGCTAAAATGCATGCTCACCTCAAGGGTGAGTATAAAACTCATAGACAGATCACTCCTTGTGTCCGATCACGATCCGTCCACTTTACCAATGGTAGTAATTCCTACAGTCTGAGAGACTGCACCTCTGTGTGGGGAATCAACGTATAAATTGTATCCAAACACCACCTTCCTCCATTCACTTATTAATAATCAATTTCACTTCTATATCCCGGGGGGAAGGACATGAAAGAAAAAACACAAGTACCATAGTGCTCTCTGCTTCTGAATTTATTATAAAAGCCCCCCTAAAAAGTTACACATGAACAAAAATTGTCTCTGGACAGCCGCACTCTGAACAAATTGTCGCCTTTATTAAAAGAACGACAGCACTACAAGTCACAGCAAAATATAACCCGACCGCTGACGCGTTTCGCACTGAAACTAGTGCTTAGTCATAGCTAGAGTCCCCTAAAAAGTTACACTTACAAGAAATAACAATAAAAACAGCAAGTATCAAATCACCAGCTCATTCACCGCCGATCTAGACCCACGGCGCTTTGCCTGACATCACAGATAGGTGTCCTCCATTCTAAACGCGTGTCGGCCTCTCATTGGCCTTCATCAGTAGAGAGAGAAAATAATCGTTCGGTAGTCTTCAAAGAACCTCCTCACTGAAACCAAACCATGGGTGCCGGCAATGCAATAGTGATGCAAACATACAAAGGAAACTTGGACAGCCGCTCTCCAAAAATGTTCTTTTAATTAAAATCGATCACAAAATGAACATGCCACAGCAAAAAATTGGAACAAAGGCCAACGTTTCGCACTGTAGCTTCAGTGCTTAGTCATAGCTAGTACACACATCAAATGATTGTTGAAAATATATAAACTTCACCTCACTGGTCACATGATCAGCGAGATGAGGATTGGAGGTCTAGTGAACGAGCAATGGACTGGTAAACTGGTGTCTCCTGTGATCTCAGGTGAATCCAGACATGTGATTGAAAAACCTTTTCCCCTCCACACACCCACACACTATCTACAAATCTATGTGTGTTGTTTGTCTGGATGTTGTGATAAAACAAGGTGAAAAATGTGACAATGAATGTGAATTGTATCTTAATATGTTGTGTGAAGTGACTTCATGAATAGAGAAATAAATAAAGTCAAAAAATGTAACGAATATATTTGTGTGTAATGAAAAGAAGTTATAAAGATCATAAAGAATAGTGATGTGGTGATAAATGCTGTGCGTAATGTGTACTGCGGTGAGGTGTGAATGTATTAGGCCGCGTACACACGGTCAGACAAAACCGATGAGAATGGACCGAGGTTCAGTTTCATCGGTCCAAACGGACCGTGTGTATAGCCCATCGGTCTGTTTTCCTTCGGTCCAAAATTTTAAAACCGAACCGATGGACCGCTGCTCGATCGGTTCAAACCGATGGTTAGTACAGAAAGCATCGGTTCAAAACCCGCCCATGCTCAGAATCAAGTCGACGCATGCTTAGAAGCATTGAACTTTGTTTTATTCAGCACGTCGTGTGTTTGACGTCACCGCGTTCTGACCCGATCGGTTTTTGAAACGATGGTGTGTGTACACACATCAGACCATCAGGCCACTTCAGCGGTGAACCGATGAAAACGGCCCGTCGGACCATTCTCATCGGTTTGGTCTGTGTGTACAAGGCCTTAGGGTTGTCCCGATACCAATACTAAGCATTTTCCCGATACTTGTACTGTCAGCGGTGATCAGTGTGTGGGGAAGTTACAAACATGATGACTGCTGTATAGATTTAAAAGTAATTTCTCCGCTTCTCTCTTCACCCCCCCCCCCCTGCGGCTTTCAGCTGCTTTAAAATTAGCGGTGATCGGTGCTTGTAACTCCCCCACACACGATCACCACTGACTGTCCCGTGTCCTCCTCCAGCCCCCCTCCGTTTTGCTGCAGTCTCCCTCCCTCCGTGTCCCCCTCTGTGCTGCCATCTCCATCCATGTGTCCCCCTCTGTGCTGCCATCTCCATCCATGTGTCCCCCTCCATGCTGCCATCTCCATCCATGTGTCCCCCTCTGTGCTGCCATCTCCATCCATGTGTCCCCCTCTGTGCTGCCATCTCCATCCATGTGTCCCCCTCCGTGCTGCCATCTCCATCCATGTGTCCCCCTCCGTGCTGCCATCTCCATCCATGTGTCCCCCTCCGTGCTGCCATCTCCATCCATGTGTCCCCCTCCATTCTGCCATCTCCATCCATGTGTCCCCCTCCGTGCTGCCATCTCCATCCATGTGTCCCCCTCCGTGCTGCCATCTCCATCCATGTGTCCCCCTCCGTGTTTCCGTGTCCCCCTCCGTGTTTCTCTCTCCCTCCGTACTCCACCCCCTGGAACTGTCAGTATGGAGAGCGGGGTAGGAGCCAGTAAATACGGCAACTTACTGTTCCGAATGTACAGAGTGAATGATTACTGACTCTGTCCATTCACATTACTGAAACATCGTAACCTGTGTTTACAATGTTTCAGTTTATGAATGAAGAGAAGCGGCTGTCTTCTCTCCATTCATTTTCAGTGCAGCTGAGGTGGCTGAGAAAGGGACGGGGGGGAATCTGTGTCCCTAGTCACACTGACAATCCACTACCCCCCCTCCCCTCTAAAAAAAAAAAAAAATCACAGAAAAAAAAAAAAACGTCACATGACATGAAAAAAAAGTATCGGTATTCGGTATGGACGAGTACTTGAAAAAAAAGTATCGGTACTTGTACTCGGTCTCAAAAAAGTGTTATCGGGACAACCCTAGAATGTGTGTATTGTGGTATCCATAAACCACTGTTTATATGTGTTGTTTATGGATTGGGTGATGAATATCAAAACAAACAGAAAAATAGTGGGAGGCGAGATGTGAACATCGTGCATAGGGTGACCAGAAAACGAGCGTTTTCATGTGTGAAAAAAAAGATTGTTAAACAAGATCCCTGATCTCCGGATCGTGTGTATTGTAGTGCTAAAGAATGTTAAATATTGTGTGAGTAATAGTGAAAATACTAATAATAAATGAGAGTGAAGATTAGGTAAAATTCATTTACATTTCAATCTTGGTTTTTTGTTATTATTATTTTTCACTGTTTATTTTTTCATTATTAATTATTATTATTATTTGTTTTTAGTTCCTATTCTTCTGACTTCTTGTATTCTGAGCTTCAGATTTCAAATATTACGCCTGAACTTCGAACTTCTTGGTTTATGGGAGGACTAGAATAATCTGTGGGAGGCCTGCATGATTATGAACCCACATTGAAACTAAAATAAAATAAATCTCAACAAAATTGTGGGGCGTCTCGTCATAGATCCAGGTAATCAATCATAACTGACACACCAGGACATATAAAAAGACAGGTATAATGATGTAAATGCAGCTACGATGTTATACTATACTGTGTTATACTGATGTGATGAAACTGCCGTGATATCGTTTCCAAAATGCTGGATAGTGAACATGTATCAAAAACTAGTATAAAAACAGATATAAAGAACTTATTAACCACTTAAGGACCGCCTCCTGCACATTTACGTCGGCAGAATGGCACGGCTGGGTAAACCAAAAGGTGTCCCAGGTATTTTATAATCCTATAGCGTGTACCGCAGAAAAATTGCTGTGTGCCGCGAAAGTATTCGGGTTTGGCTTGAAGAAAAGGTGGCAACCCTAATTCCGACCTTGACTCCTGGTGTCAGCGACACCCACAGTCAAGTGGAAGATGTGCAACACAGCTGAACTAGAACAGAAACCCACAATTTGGCATAATATTCTGAGCCAACTACAGCTCAGATAACTAAATTTACAAAATAGCGCCTACTCAACAGGAGCTACATATAGGATTGTGAGAATTTCCATCCTATTTACTAAGAAGCTGAAGAAGAAGATGTTCATGATGTAGATGAGGGTCACATATAGTATGAGCAGCATCACCCTTCACTCTGTCACCAAGACCTAGTCTGGCAATGCCCAGAATGATACCAATTAGTCTCTGACCAATCTCACGGTTTGGATGGAATTTCTCCTTATATCAGTGGTCAGTGTAGTGGTCCCTTACATTGGTGACCAATGGGAGAAGGACCCTCTTATATGTCATCAGTGGGAAGACTGCCCTCCTTACAGATCATTGATGTCAGTTGTTACTGAGAGACAGAAATTGTCCATTGCTCAAGGAACCCCTAGAACCCTTTGGAGGAACCCTGGCTGAGAAAGTCTGGACTAGGCAGTAATATATTTCCCTCCCCCTTGGTGGGAGTGGAGATGACCCATCTATAAGGATAATACAATACATACACACACAGCACAAGGCCGTGTTCACACTACAAGATGTTTCTCGGGGCTGCAGGTCCTCTGTGCTTCACAAGGTGGTGATCTTCTCATATCTACCATAGAGACAGGAAATGATGTCAGGTACACACAGGAAGTTCCGGGTGAGAGATGAGTCGGGAGGAAGTAGTGAGGAGACATTGTTGGAATCGGTAGCTAAGGAGGTAATAAGATTTTATTTTCTATTTACACCCAGTAACCCCGTCATGTCCGTCCTCTTCCTCCATAGTCACTGTGACGTCTTTTATCTCCAGCAGATGATAATACACACATATACCTCCCAACTGTCCCTGATTTGGAGGCACTGTCCCTCATTCATAACAAAGTCCCTCTTTCCTCCTCATGTGTCCCTCATGTTGGTCTGATCTATATACATGTATATAAAATGCACTATTTATCTATCAAAAAGTCTTTCCCGGTGCTAAACCTTCCATCTAATTTCTACATTTTTCTGCTGCATTTGTAAATTCCAAAAGCCAATATAAAGGAATGTTAGTGGTAAAAATGCACTTGTGGGTTTAACCGATTTTTTTTCTATTAAGGGGTGTGGCCTATGCCTCCATACTTTTGCTAATAGAAGTCCCTCATTCCCATCTCAGAAAGTTGGGAGGTATGTACACATATATAGTGTGGAACATTCCCCCACTTACGGGGCCGGAACATTCTCTTCATTTCGAAAATGTATTTTTTTTTCCCCCATCTAATTCAGCTTTTCAGTTTATAATAACAGATTATACCCAGGCCCGCAGCCCATACCCGGAAGCCGCGGAGAAGATGCATCTCTAAAACGGTAAGTACGGCTTCGATTTTTAAAAAACTACCCGATTCCCCTAGACAAAATGAGCATCAATCTAAGGTTAAAAATGTACATTTCCGGGTGAACCTCCACTTTAAGAGGTGTATTTATAATTTGAGATGCTCCGAAATGTTATCAGCTCAGTTCCCTGGGGGGACTCCGCAAATAATGGAATTAGGTCTCGAGCAAATGGTAAAAAGTGGAAAAAAGTCGACTTCAACCCGATATAAGTATCTTTTAAGAAATACATCACCAGATATAAGTAAATTAAGCGAACATTGGAGAAGGGACTTTCCAAACTTGGTGGAGGAGAACTGGGAGGAAGTGTGGAGGTTCCCATTTCGGATACTGGTATCACTTCGAGACAAACTAATACAATTCAAAATAATACATAGGAGCCACTACACACCATATAAGTTATATAAGATCTCTCCATCAAACTGCTGGAGATGTGCAGACATTCCAGGAAACTTCAGGCATATATTTTGGTCATGCCCAATGATAGTGGTATTTTGGAGGGAAGTCCTGAGAATAATTTCTATAGTAACATCCATAGTTTTCTAAACAGGAGGCGGAGATCTGCCTACTGGGATTGGTAGGGAAGAAGATTGTTCCGGTGGGAAGGAGAACACAGGTGGGTCTATTATTATTCTACGCTAGAAAGACGATAGTCTTAAATTGGAAGAAGGTAGAAGCTTCCTCGGTAGCACACTGGAAAAACCTAGTAAATAATAATCAGTCATTATACAGGGAAACATACTGCAATAGAGGACATGGGGAGAAATACGAGAGAGTATGGGCAGGTTGGATAGAAAATTCTATGACAGCTTCAGGATAAATAGGGTATAAGGGGAGGATAAACACACCATTAAAGAAAGGGAGGGAGATGAATGTAAAAAAGGTATTTGTGTTAGATGAAATGAATGTTAGCGGAATTTTATGAAGGTTCGAGAAGAGAGCAGCTAAATGTAACTGTAAAATGTATATGAATATGTATATGTATTTTTTTTTTGTATGGAAAAAAATGGAAAATTAATAAAGAGATAAAAAAAAAAGAGATGCTCCGAAATTTCATCAGCGCAAAACTTATCGGCCGAAAATTGGGCCGGATTCAGATACGGGATACGACGGCGTATCTCTGAGTGCGGGCCGTCGTATCTATGCGCCTGATTCAGAGAATCAGTTACGCATAGATTTCCCTAATATCCGACCGGTGTAAGTGTCTTACACCGTCGTATCTTAGGCTGCATATTTACGCTGGCCGCTAGGTGGCGCTTCCGTATAGTTATGCGAGGAATATGCTAATTAGGTATTTACGCCGATTCAGAAATGTACGTCCGGCAGGCGCATTTTTTTTCATAGTTTACGTGAGGCTTTTTCCGGCGTAAAGTTACCCCTGCTATATGAGGCGTAGCTAATGTTAAAGCGGAGCTCCATCCTAAAGTGGAACTCACGCTGATCGGCACCCGCCTCCCATCCGGTGTCACATTTGACACCTTTCAGGGGTGAGGGGGGTGCAGATACCTGTCTAAAGACAGGTATTTGCACCCACTTCCGGCCACACGCTACGGGCAAAAGACGGGTTTTTCTGACTTCCCGTCTGTCGCCCATTGTGTGCTGGGAACACTGAGCTCCCAGCACACAGCGTGTGAGCCAATCGGCGGGCGGGAACCGGGTAGTGAAGCCGGAGCGCTTCACTTCCTGGTTCCCTCACTGAGGATGGCGGGGGGAGCAGCAGAGAGACGAGCGATCGCTCCTCCTCTGCTGCGGACGGCGCTGGACTCCAGGACAGGTAAGTGTCCTAATATTAAAAGTCAGCAGCTGCAGTATTTGTAGCTGCTGGCTTTTAATATTTTTGTATACTGGCACATCCGCTTTAAGTATGGACGTCGTTTCCACGCCGAGTTTTGAAAATTTGACATCGTTTGCGTAAGTCGTTTGCGAATAGGGCTTTGCGTAAGTTACATTCACGTCGAAACCAATGAGGCTTTGCGGCGTAATTTCGAGCATGCGCACTGGGATTTTTTGACGAACGGCGAATACAGAACTTGCTCCCTAATTTACGGCGGCATAACGTATCGCAGATACATTACGCCAGCAGATAGATAGAGAAATATATCTGAATCCGGCCCAATGTGTTTTCAGCATATTCCCGAAAGAATAAAAAGTGCAGATAATTGCGCAGTCGCACTGGCCGCGCTTCCGGGGGTCCGCCCATTGTGGGGTGTCATCCTGGCGGCTCAAGGTCCTGTCCTCCCCTCCTCCTCTCCTTGCAGAGTGGCGATCTCACTGTGTCAGGGAGCTGAATTGCACGGGCCGCAGTGACAATGTCCCGCCTCCTGTGATAGACGCCACCCTGATTCAATGCCGGGACATTGAATCAGTGTGACGTGATCACTGGAGGCGGGATATTGTCACTGCGGCCCGTGCAATTCAGATCCAGCTACGGGCACAGGCAGGCTGCATCTGACAGGCACTGGTAGACTGCATCTTATGGGCACAGGCAGGCTGAATCAACAGGCAATGCTGAGACTGCATCTTATGGGCACTAGCGAGGCTGCATCTGATTTGCACAGGTTGCATCCCACAGACACTGGCGAGGCTGCATTGATCTCTTGTATAGTTTCTGCAGTCTCTGACCATCTCCTGTATTATGTCTGCTAGAGGTGCACTGAATGGAAATTTTGCTAATACTATTAGCAGTGTGTTTAAGTAAGAGATTGCAGACATGATACAAGAGAAGGTCAGAGACTGAGGACATGATACAAGAGAAGGTCAGAGACTGAGGACATGATACAAGAGAAGGTCAGAGACTGAGGACATGATACAAGAGAAGGTCAGAGACTGAGGACATGATACAAGAGAAGGTCAGAGACTGAGGACATGATACAAGAGAAGGTCAGAGACTGAGGACATGATACAAGAGAAGGTCAGAGACTGAGGACATGATACAAGAGAAGGTCAGAGACTGAGGACATGATACAAGAGAAGGTCAGAGACTGAGGACATGATACAAGAGAAGGTCAGAGACTGAGGACATGATACAAGAGAAGGTCAGAGACTGAGGACATGATACAAGAGAAGGTCAGAGACTGAGGACATGATACAAGAGAAGGTCAGAGACTGAGAACATCTTACAAGAGATGATTAGAGACTGAGGACATGATACAAGAGATGATTAGAGACTGAGGACATGATACAAGAGATGATTAGAGACTGAGGACATAAAACAAGAGAAGGTCAGAGACTGAGGATTTGATACAAGAGATGATTAGAGACTGAGGACATGATACAAGTCTGGTAGCTATACATCACTGGGTGTTAAGACACTTGTGGCAACTTATCTCCTATCATCCAACCTGGTGAGGAAGCTGCTATATTTAGAGGCGGTAGTAATACTGCAATCAAAAGTTGGAATTGGCTGAACATGTATTTAGATCAGCCAACCGCCTAAACACGCCAAGTTCTATTCAAACATGGGTTCAGTCCAAACCCAGAGCTCTAGTTTTAGTGGTCAGTTTATTGGTCCCTTACATTGGTGACCAATGAGAGAAGGACCCCCTTATATCAGTGGTCAGTGTAGTGGTCCCTTACATTGGTGGTCAATGGGAGAAGGACCCCCTTATTTTGTCATCGGTGGGAAGACTGCCCTCCTTACAGATCATTGGTGTCAGTTGTTACTAAGAGACAGAAATTGTCCATTGCTCAAGGAACCCCTAGAACCCTTTGGAGGAACCCTGGCTGAGAAAGGCTGGACTAGGCAGTAATATATTTCTCTCCCCCTTGGTGGGAGTGGAGATGACCCATCTATAAGGATATACAGTACATACACACACAGCACAAGGACTCCTTTGCACTATAGATGTTTCTCGGGGGTGCAGTTCTTCTGAGATCCACAAGGTGGTGATCTCACTTATACCATAGAGAAAGGAAGTCTCTATGGAAGACAGGAAGTGATGTCAGATACAAACAGGAAGTAATGTTAGATAAAGACAGAAAGTTCCATGAGGTACGAAGTAGCGAGGAGACAAAGCTGGAATCGGCAGCAGAGGAGGTAATAAGATCTTATCTTCTATTTACACCCAGTAACCCTGTCATGTCCGTCCTCTTCCTCCATAGTCACTGTGACGTCTTTTATCTCCAGCAGATGATAATACACACATATACCTCCCGACTGTCCCTGATTTGGAGGGACTGTTCCTCATTTACAACAAAGTTCCTCTTTCCTCCACATGTGTCCCTCGTGTTGGTCTGATCTATATACATGTATATAAAATGCACTATTTATCTATCAAAAAGTCTTTCCCGGTGCTAAACCTTCCATCCAATTTCTACATTTTTCTGCTGCATTTGTAAATTCCAAAAGCCAATATAAAGGAATATTAGTGGTAAAAATGCACTTGTGGGTTTAAACTGATTTTTTATTTTATTTTTTATTCTCCATTAAAGGGTGTGTCAGGGGGTGTGTCTTATGCCTGCATACTTTATAGAAGTCCCTCATTCCCATCTCAGAAAGTTGGGAGGTATGTACACATATATATTGTGGAGTCGTACATTAACCCCTTCAGGGTCAGAACATTCCCCCACTTACAGGGCCGGAACATTCTCTTCATTTCGGAAATTAGTTTTTTTCCCCAATCTAATTCACCTTTTCAGTTTATACTAACGGATTATACGATAATACGGGTTGGAGCATTTATTAAGAGGTGGACTTATGATACATGTGTTTGATTTTATAATCACTGTCTATTTCTCCATGGAGGAGTGGGAGTATTTAGAAGGACACAAGGATCTCTACAAGGACGTCATGATGGACAATCAGCCGCCCCTCACATCACCGGGTAAGAGGAGACTTTATTGTAAAGGAGAGAGCAGTACGGAGGCTCCACCTAGATCCCCCATCATCTGATAAACACATAGAAACAATGTATTCAGTCAGTGTGTGTGTTTCCTACAGATGGATCCAGTAATGGGAACCCACCAGAGAGATGTCCCCGTCCTCAGGATTCCACACTGGTCAATATT
Source organism: Rana temporaria (assembly GCF_905171775.1). NCBI lineage: Eukaryota > Metazoa > Chordata > Amphibia > Anura > Ranidae > Rana > Rana temporaria. The sequence goes on along the minus strand of NW_024404459.1, from coordinate 1,430,024 downwards.
AAAGAAGAGATAAAAGAGGAGGATGATGAGGATGGGGTGATGGAGGAAGAACACACCATCCCCCACCATCATCAGGTAGATGAGGAACAATTATTGGTAGTTATGATTTATACACAAACATGTTTATTATAATGAATGTTTTATTATATATTCAGAGTGGAAACCTCGGGAATGATAATATTGATATTAAAGAAGAGTATAAAGAGGAGGATGAGGAGTATGGAGTAATGGAGGAGTTTTCAGAAGGACACAAGGATATGATGGAGCCACCTAATACCAGGAACCCCCCAGAGAGATGTCCCCGTCCTCTGTATTCCCGGGATTCCACACAGGAAGGTCACACCATCCCCCACTGTTACAAGGTCGGTGGGACGGAACATCTAGAACATGGACTGGTGGAGATGATGTGTGGATTTTGTATGTAAGTTTATATCTTACAGATGATATTCTCTCTCATTCTCTTGGTTTAGAGTGGAGATCCAATCGATATAGAATTTGAAGTGAAATCAGAAGAAGAAGAAGAGACGTATGTGAGGGATGATCAGCAGTCTATGGAGGAGGATGGAATAACGGGGACATTTATAGAGGAGGACACTCCTACAGAGATCAGCACAGGTGGGTCATTAACACTAAATCCATTCCTCCACCCATACTGCTCACTGATTGGTCCAGAGTAGGGTGGGGACTGGGTGATATCAGCCTGTAATCCCCTGGTCACTTTCCTGAGCTGTGTTCCCCGTATTCCTGTATTTCTCTCGGATAATCTTCCTTCTCTGTGCTGCAGACACAATTTATGTCTCTAGACTGGATTTATGGAGATTCTGGGGTTCAGCTGGCAGCAAAATGTTGATTTTCACCATAGGGTTTGCTTGACCTAGACACCTGGGGTATGTACCTTGGGTCTTCTGCCCCATGCCCGGGTCTAGTGAGATCTCTGACAGAACAATTCTCCCAGGTTACTTGCTCTGTTATTTGCTGGCTGTGCCAGGTGGAGGGATATGTCTGTATAGTCTCAGACCCAAGTCACTGGGCCAGATTCACAAAAAGATACACCGTCGTATCTCTGATTTACGACGGTCGTATCTATGCGCCTGATTCATAGAATCAGTTGCGCATAGATATGCCTAAGATCCGACAGGTGTAACTATGTTACACCGTCGGATCTTAGGCTGCAATTCCCGGCCGGCCGCTAGGTGGCGTTTCGCTTTATTTACGCGACGATTATGCAAATGAGGAGATACGCCGATTCCGAAACGAACAACCGCCCGGCGCTTTTTTTACGTCGTTTGCGTTCGGCTTTTTCCGGCGTATAGTTACCCCTGCTTCTATGAGGCGCAGCCAATGTTAAGTATGGCCGTCGTTCCCGCGTTGAATTTTGAAATTTTACGTCGTTTGCGTACGTCGATTCTCAAAAGCGCTGGACGCAAGTTACGCTCACGCCGAAACCAATGACGTCCTAGCGACGTCATTGGGAGCAATGCATGCCCGGAAAATTTGCGGACGGCGCATGCGCATTTAAATCGGTGCGGGGACGCGCCAGATTTAAATACTACACTCCCCCTAGCTGCGGTATTTGAATTCCGCCGGGGGATTTACGATCCGTCGCCGCAAGTTTTGAGGTAAGTGTTTTGTGAATTACCTACTTGCCTCAAAAACTTGCGGCGGTGAATCTTAAATCACATAGGTTACACGGATCTAAAGATCCGCTAACCTATGTGAATCTGGCCCACTGAGTGCAGTCTCAGGAGATTGGAGGCAGCGGTGTGGGATCTCTGCAACTTGTCTCCGTTTAAACATTTCACCCACCACTGATTACTGAATACCAATATCATGAGTCCTAACCCTTACACTATATACTCTATGTTGTACATTACATACTCCTGACCCCTGCACTATATAGTCTATGTTGTACATTACATACTCCTGACCCCTGCACTATATACTCTATGTTGTACATTACATACTCCTGACCCCTGCACTATATACTCTATGTTGTACATTACATACTCCTGACCCCTGCACTATATACTCTATGTTGTACATTACATACTCCTGACCCCTGCACTATATACTCTGTTGTACATTACATACTCTTTATTATCTCTGAACAAGAACGGTTGGAGAGCCGGTTTAGGGCCAGGACACATTTGAGTAGATGTAATGACAATTGGCAGACTCCGAGACTTCTATAGGTAGACTGCTATACAGTGGAAGGCCTCCAGCCGGACACCACTTCTGTATAGGTAGGACCGCCGTCTCCTATGGTAACAAATCTTGTTACAGTCACTAACGCTAGTTCTACATAACTCTTGGTAACACAGAATAGTTCTCTTCTTCTCACACAGTCTCTCACTGCAGGTCTTCTCTCCCTGAGCTCCCGGTCTCTCACTAGTAGGGATGAGCTTTATGTTCGGGTCGAACATGAGTTCCACTCTAACATTGGCTGTTCGCCCGTTCATCGAAAAACAAACATTATGGGGCGTTCGCACCATATTCGAGCGCCGCGTCACGCCCCATAATGCACTGCGAGATCGCAGTTCATTGCTGTATGATGATTGGCCAAAGCATGCACTATGACCCTCATACTTTGGCCAATCCCAGCGCCGTCAGCTAAGAGAGCCATATTTGGCCAAATCATGGCTCAGGGGGACCAAGTCCATGCCCCACACTATATAAGGCTGCCTGCACGTCGGCCCTGTGTAGTGTGTTGTTGGCGTGGATGAAGACAGTGGGCCAGATTCAGCAATAGATACGACGGTGTATCTCCTGATCCGCCGTCGTATCTGTGAGACCCGACGGTCGGATCTGTGAGATCCGACGGTCGGAGCTATGCGACTGATTCATAAGAATCAGTTCCGCATAGATCTCCCTTAGTTCCGACTGGTGTAAGTGACTTACACCAGTCGAATCTTAGGCTGTAAACTCCCGCCGGCCGCTAGGTGTCGTCGCTATTTTTTACCCGTCGCATATGCAAATGAGGAAAACCGCCGATTCACGTTCGTACGCCCGCCCGTCGCTCGTTTTCTACGTCGTTTGCGTTCGGGTTTTTCCGGCGGATAGCTACTCCTGCTATATGAGGGGTAGCTAATGTTAAGTATGGCCGACGTTCCCGCGCCGAGTTTTAAATTTTTTATGTCGTTTGCGTAACGCGATCAGGAATCCCGATGGCCGCAATCGACGTACCCGCCGCAAACAATGACGTCCTAGCGACGTCATTTGGAGCATGCGCACTGGACTTTTTTGCGGCGGCGCATGCGCAGTTAAATCGGCGCGGGAGCGCGCCTGATTTAAATTGTACACTCCCCCTAGCCGCGGAATTTGCATTCCGCCGGGGGGAGTTACGATCCAACGGTGCAGTTTGCGAGGTAAGTGCTTGCTGAATCATGCACTAGCCTCGCTAAATTGCACCAGCGGAACGTAAAAAACATAGATCCAGCGGATCTAAAGATCCGCTGATCTACCTGAATCTGCCCCAGTGTAATTTAGATTGAGCAGGCAGGTGATTCAGTTAGCTGCAGTGTACTTTATATATATATATATATATATATATACACACACAGTCTCCTACATATATATATCTACTGCATCCAGTCTAGCCAAGCCTATCTCCTTTTTTTTCCGGCGTTGAGCCATAACATGCAGAAGAGTTGGTGGAGTGGATAACAAAGCCGTCCTCATCCTCTGTCACCCAGGCTCAGAGTAGTTTGCCTGCCAATGCAGCTGCCACAGCGGCCTATTCCATTGGCTCCATGTCATCAGTCACTCCTTCCCTAGCCCCACCATCATGCACGGAGGATTCCCCCGAACTGTTCGACCACAGTGTCGGGTACATGCTGCTGGAGGCTGCGCAGTGTTTTGAAGGCTCAGATGATGGTACCCAGGTTGAGGAAGGGAGTAACATGAGCCTAGAGAGAGGGGGTGCCCAAGAAGGACAAGAAACTGGCAGTCATGTTCCCCCAGCTGCAGCATACTGCCAAGTTTGCTCCAGTGAGGAGGAGGGAGGGGATGATGAGGTCACTGACTCCCCGCTGCTGACTCCCCACGTATTTTGAAACGTTCTTTGGTGTGGGCCTTTTTTCACACATGTGCAACAGATCGCACCGTTGCTCTGTTTGCAACATATGTCTGAAGGGTATCAAGTGTGGCCAAAACAGCAACCGCTTGGGCACCACATGCTTGACCAGACATATGACGACCTCCCATGCAGTCTGTTGGCAAGCGTACCTAAAAGACCCACCTCAAAGAAGAAGGCGGACCTCTCCTTGCTCCTCATCAGCTGGGATCTCCAAACCCACTATACCTTCAGTCCTCTCATAAACCTGCACTGAGAGGAATGAAGGTGTAGAATAAGGTGTCCCAACATCCGATTGTAGCAGGCAAATTTCCCTACCCCTGTTGCTTAATCGTAGAAAGAAATTTGGTCCCAGCCATCCACATGCTCAGCGTCTGAATGCTAGCTTGGCTAAATTGCTAGCACTGCAACTGCTGCCTTTTCAGCTGGTAGACTCGGCCCCCTTTTGTGAATTTGTGGAATGTGCGGTACCTCAGTGGCATGTTCCCAAACGCCATTTTTTTTCACGGAAGACCATTCCGGCTCTCTACCAGCATGTGGAAGGCAATGTCTTGGCCTTGTTGGACAGAGCGAAAAATATGGAGTAATGCCTGAAACAACCGATTATAAATACCTTACAAAGAGGTAGTATATATAAATCTACATATAGTTCAGTGCATCTATCCAAGTCTTATTCACTTAGAATACTATGTCAATGCAGTTCTGATGGCCTAGAAAATTTTTGCAAAAAAGTGAGAAAATAAAGTTCTCTCAAAGTAGACCAAAACAGACCACTATGGATGGTACAATGAACTTTAATCATAGAAAAACACACAGCAATAGTTCATCAAAAAGGGGTGACAGATAGATGGATTGGTTTACACAATTAAAAAATAAGACAACGTTGTCTAATTCGTTTAAAAACAGGGTAATCGCAGCTGAGCCAGAGCTTGCACAATATGCAATTGAGCTACTGGCCTGTCCTGCATCCAACGCACATTCAGTGCTGCTGGAGGCTTTGTAACCGATCACAGAGTGCGCCTGTCCACAGACTCTGTTGATCGGCTCACCTTCATAAAAATGAATCAGTCTTGGATCACCAGCTACCAAGCACCTGATGCTGATGTAACCAATTGATTTTTCTATGGATGTGGGAACCCTTGAAGACTGCCTATACTCAGTGACTATCCTATTATGCTGAGTGACTATCCTATTCCTCCTTAATGTTCATGTTGATAGCTTCTAAGAATATTTTTGTTTCAGGGCACTACCACCACTGCCTAAGGCCCAATTTTTCTGCCCCTGTTTACACGCCCCTGTTAATTAAATTTTTTGATCTAATATTTCACAGCAGGGCCCGTTCCTGCACCCACCAAGAGTAACGGTGAGGGCTTACAGTGTTCTGGTACCACCAACACCTAAGGCACAATTTTCCCCTACTTTCAAACATCCGACTTACAAACGACTCCTACTTACAAACGGAGGGAGACAACAGGAAGTGAGAGGAAATCTACCCCTAGGAAGGGAAATTCTCTCCTGTAAGAGTTGATATGGGAAAAATGTGTCTCCTCTCCACTGATGCTTTATCACCAATCCTTGTTTCCCTAATAACCCCAAATTTTCTAAATCCAATTGTCATTGGGATAGAAAGTGAGGTGAAATCTTCTGAACACGGGGCACAGACAGCAAAACAAATGTTACAGGGGTGATAACCCTTCCCTATGTTTTCCAAAAAGCTTAAAATTCTTTTTTGGCTGGAGCTACACTTACAAAATGTACCAGTTCCAAATTACAAACAGATTCTACTTAAGAACAAACCTCCAGTCCCTGTCTTGTTTGTAACCCAGGGACCGCCTGTATACTGCTGTTCAGAGTATATAGAGCCTGTGGGCATTTTTGATTTTTCACGTTCAGGCCCCATAAACTTTAACGGTGTTCGAATGTTCGCACAAACTTTCGGTCCATTCGCTTGTTCTGCCGCGAACCGAACCGGGAGGTGTTAGGCTCCTCCCTCCCTACTCACTGGACTTCCAGATTCAGTGGCCACTGAATCTCCTGAGCTCTTCTACAGCTAACCCGCTGTATATTCCTCAAGCGTCACCCCCGCTATCCTGCTGGGGCCCTGGCTTGGAACTTACTGATGCTCCTCAAGCGTCACCCCCACTATCCTGCTGGGCCCCTGGCTTGGCACCTGCTGAAGCTTTCCCACTTCTTCACTGTCCCAGGCTTGTGAGAAGATTGCTCTGGTACTGGCTCCAGCTTACTAACTGTAGTCTCCGGTAACAAGGTGGATGGTGCCTTAGTGGCTGAATCTTTACTCTCAGTTGAAATCCAATCCTGCAGTCCCAACCCTGCGCTGCTTCTCTTGCTCCTGGATAGGCCTCAGGCTTCCGGCCTAAAAACCCGGGCCACATAACACACGTCCACCCAGACAGCCGTCCAGATGGTACAGAACCCTGATCACCTGACTCCACCCAAATAAATAGGCTCTCCCAGCAGGCCAAGGGACCAAAGAAACCCCTGCAAATTGGTTGAGACACCCCATCTATTCATAATCTGACCTTGCTACACCCTTGTCTATCTAGTGCCACCTAGTGACAGAAGAGAAAAGGTGCAGCCATCCAAAGTTAGAGAGGAATCAGTAGATCTCCTAACAATAAGCAAGGATAACTACCACCTGGGAAACTCAATTTATTAGCCACCCTTCCTAAACACCAGGGTGCTACATGTTCATTACATACTCCTGACCCCTGCACTATATTCTCTATGTTCTACATTACATACTCCTGACCCCTGCACTATATTCTCTATGTTCTACATTACATACTCCTGACCCCTGCACTATATACTCTATGTTGTACATTACATACTCCTGACCCCTGCACTGTATACTCTATGTTGTACATTACATACTCCTGACCCCTGCACTATATACTCTATGTTGTACATTACATACTCCTGACCCTTGCACTATATTCTCTATGTTGTACATTACATTCTCCTGACCCTCGTCCTATAATCCCCTTATCACTGTCACTCCTATAAAAGACAGTTCTCGTTGTTTCCTCACTCTCTGACTAAGGTCCATGAATAAAGAAATGATCTGGTAGGAGATCAGAGGAGCCATTTACCAGTTACCTTGAAGGGGGAATTGTAAGGTCCTCAGAGACAAAGCTGCCTGATGTGGGCGGAGTCCTGGGTTAGGGGAACCAATCAGCTGATGTCTAGTAATAATCTTTGTATTTCTATTTTAGTAGATGGACGGGAGATGAGGAAAACCTCAGAGGATTGTCTCACTTTGTCTCCAGACTGTAAAGTAGAAGATGAGGACATCACACAGTATAGTCCAGGAGAAAACCCGACTACCTCAAATGTCCATCCGGCACCACACAGTGTAGATGGACCATCGTATTCCTCTTATCCTGAGGAACCTCAGACTGTGCGGGACGGTGCCGGACCATCGTATTCCTCTTATCCTGAGGAACCTCAGACTGTGCTGGACGGTGCCGGACCATTGTATTCCTCTTATCCTGAGGAACCTCAGACTGTGCGGGACGGTGCCGGACCATCGTATTCCTCTTATCCCGAGGAACCTCAGACTGTGCAGGACGGTGCCGTCCTTCCAACAGATAAGAAGTTTTTCTGTGCTGAGTGTGGGAAGTGTTTTGGCTTCAAAAGCAGTCTTTATAAGCATAAAAAATCTCACACAGGTGAGAAGCCTTTTTCCTGTTCTGAGTGCGGGAAATGTTTTTCACAGAAGTCCAATCTTTCCAAACATCAGAGATCTCACACGGGGGAGTTGCCTTTTTCCTGTTCTGAGTGCGGAAAATGTTTTTCAGAGAAGTCCAATCTTTCCAAACATCAGAGATCCCACACGGGGGAGAAGCCTTTTTCCTGTTCTGAGTGCGGAAAATGTTTTTCAGAGAAGTCTAGTTTATATACACATAAGAGATCTCACACGGGGGAAAAACCGTATTCCTGTCCAGAGTGCGGGACATGTTTTTCAGAGAAGTCCCATCTTAACAAACACAAGAGAACACACACGGGGGAGAAGCCTTTTTCCTGTTCTGAGTGCGGGAAATGTTTTTCAATGAAGTCCAGTCTTTCCACACATCAGAGATCACACACAGGGGAAAAGCCTTTTTCCTGTTCTGAGTGCGGGAAATGTTTTTCAATGAAGTCCAGTCTTTCCACACATCATAGATTTCACACGGGGGAGAAGCCTTTTTCCTGTTCTGAGTGCAGGAAATGTTTTTCCGATAAGTCTAGTCTTTCCAAACATCAGAGATCTCACACGGGGGAGAAGCCTTTTTCCTGTTTTGAGTGCGGGAAATGTTTTTCAGTGAAGGACAGTCTTTCCAAACATCAGAGATCTCACACGGGGGAGAAGCCTTTTTCCTGTCCTGAGTGCGGGAAATGTTTTTCACAGAAGTCCAATCTTTCCACACATCAGAGATCTCACACGGGGGAGAAGCCGTATTCCTGTCCTGAGTGAGGGAAATGTTCCTCACTGAAGTCCTGTCTTCCTGTACATCAGGGGTCCCACACAACCCCTCGAGGTGTATTAGTGAGTGCGGGAAATGTCTTGTATGTGAATGTTGCTGGACATGTGGGGAAGAAGCACACCCTGATATACGGGTGAAACTCGAAAAATTTGAATATGGTGCAAAAGTTCATTTATTTCACTAATGCAACTTAAAAGGCGAGACGAATATATGAGAGAGACTCGTTACATGCAAAGCAAGAGGGTTCAAGCCGTGATTTGTCATCATTGTGATGATTGTGGCTTCCAGCTCATGAAAACCCCAAATCCACAATCTCAGAAAATTCCAATATTCCATGCAATCAATAAAACACGGATTGTACAGAGAACGATATCGCACCTCTGAAAAGTATAAGCTGCGTATTAATTGTGTGAAAATAGTGCAGCGCTGCGTATCTATAAATCTTATAGAAACAAATAATTATACATTCCATAAAACTATTTATGAAAAAAGAAAGAAATGATAAAAAAACAGTTCATATGGAGATTTCCAAAGCTGTCACCGCTGTGAAAAATCCGATTTAAATGGATCCAATATTCAGTGCGCACCCCCACCTGCTAAAATGCATGCTCACCTCAAGGGTGAGTATAAAACTCATAGACAGATCACTCCTCGTGTCCGATCACGATCCGTCCACTTTACCAATGGTAGTAATTCCTACAGTCTCCAGACTGCACCTCTGTGTGGGGAATCAACGTATAAATTGTCTCCAAACACCACCTTCCTCCATTCACTTATTAATAATCAATTCCACTTCTATATCCCGGGGGGAAGGACATGAAAGAAAAAGCACAAGTACCATAGTGCTCTCTGCTTCTGAATTTATTATAAAAGCCCCCCCCCCCCCCTAAAAAGTTACACAGGAACAAAAATTGTCTCTGGACAGCCGCACTCTGAACAAATTGTCACCTTTATTAAAAGAAGGACAGCACTACAAGTCACAGCAAAATAAAACCCGACTGCTGACGCGTTTCGCACTGAAACTACTGCTTAGTCATAGCGAGAGTCCCCTAAAAAGTTACACATACAAGAAATAACAATAAAAACAGCAAGTATCAAATCACCAGCTCATTCACCGCCGATCTAGACCCACGGCGCTTCGCCTGATATCACAGATAGGGCTCCTCCCTTCTAAACGTGTGTCGGCCTCTCATTGGCCTTCGTCAGTAGATGGGTGGGTCAAATGAGGTGAAACCTTATATACCTGCCTGTTGCCTAGGCAACCGTTCAGGCATCACCACAGTCTGTGAGGACACGCCCTCTTCCTGTGACTACAGAGCTCACATTCATAGAGCTGGAGAGCGTGTCACCCGAATCTGCAAACCAGCAGGGCGCTCTCACTCGATCACACCGCTGAGCTCCGTGGTAATGTCTCGTTACAATCTAATCTCCACATGAGTGTGCGATGTATCTCCATATACATACAATAAAAAAACAAGTCTAAAATAAAATGAAAAGATGTTCCTATGTGATAAAACCCGAGGGTTTCTAATGTTAAAATAGCTCAGCTTCTGCTGTTTAAAGGCTTTACTTTGCGTTCTGGATGAATGACGAATCGTGAGACAAATTCGTGAATTAACGTGAATAAAAACTGTGTTTTAATATACACACTATAAAGTATAATGTAACGGTAGGGCCCGTGGGACCCAGAGGCTCTTGAAGAGTGTGGGGTACTTCTGTTTCAGCCTCACCAATGACTCTTGTGTCTAGGGTCATCCTATGTCCACTAGGGGCATAGGATGACTGAGAACTGATATCTCGGATTACATGAGATGGGACAGTAATGATAATCCACAATATATTCAGAATATCTTGAACTATTACTGGTTGTTGATTCTGAACTCAACAGGTTAATTGAAAGACGTCATCACCTTCAGCTACCTGGCTGTAGTGTACGATAAAAGCTTGCTGTGATTGCATTCTATTGTCTATTGTGCTAATTAAGTCTGCTACTGTGGTGATGTGGATTGGAGCTTGGTAGACAGTCTGGCTTCTAAAGACCTTTTCATTGTGTGATGCTAATTAACACTGTTTTGTGTGAATTTCTATTGATGATAATGTGTGTTGTGAATTAGCACAGTCTAAAAGGTCAGATGTCTGACTTGCCAGCTGTAAGTAATTAGAATTGGAGTCAGAATGTCTGACTAAAGGAATGTGTATTGTATAAGCAGGTGTCCATCTTAAAAGATGTGTATTGAGGGGGGCTCGTTAGTACCCATTGTATGATGTTGTGGGTGTAGTTGAGTCATTGTTACTGACTGTATATAAAGAGCCTGATTTTCCCATTAAAGTATCTATCCGTTTGGAACCAGAGAACAGAGCTGTGTGTGTCTTGTAATTCTGGGGGAAATCCAATGGGTCCTGTCTGCCGGATTGTGTAGTGTCGATAAGCTGTCGTGGGTTGGTGGAATGGAATATCGTAAACGCTGTTAACCCCTGACCATTACAGATAATAAGTACAGTTACAGGACATTCATAGCTTCAAATTAAAGTTCAATACATAAAAGAAAGTTCTTCGAGAACATGTGCTTTAAAGATGGCCGATTAGCCCTGTGTTTGCTGGAGAAAATTGTCTGTGTGCTTCTGAAGATGGGGGAAGGGTAGAAGAGAGGGAGAAGCTTCCCACCCAAGCTTTTTATAAACTTCAAGATCCTTTCTTTGACTTTCCTGCCAAAAAGTAAAGCGCTCCTCCTACATCACTCCCCAGAATGGAGGGGATGACGAGGAGGAATATGAGGCTTACCATAGGAAGTGGTCTATTTCCTAATTACTTACAGACACAGGAAATGGGGGAAGGGATTCGTCTGCCTTCGAATGCAACTTTCAAACAGAACATCAGTCATATGAAATACCTTTTATTTTATTTTTTTTTAAACATAAGATATTTACAAAATGAATAAATATGTCTTCACAGCTTCTAGAAATTGATAACTGGGTTCAAATGTCACATCAGGAGATTATTAACTCAAAGCCCAACATCCATACCATTTATAGGAATTCATATTCTCAATAATATTTTATAACCAAATCAAATTTTAGATATTAAGAATATAACACTATGTATATCTTTATCTTCGGGGACAAATTCTATCTTTATTAGGACCTCGTTAACCATTCATTAAAAATGTATAGAAAACATAAATATGTATGAATCAATCACATATATGAAAAATCAATTGTACACCTAAAAATACCACATGTAACGGGAGGGCCCGTGGAATCCAGAAGCTCTTGCAAAGTATGAGCCAGGAAATAATGGACATATCTTGGATTGCTTTAACATGGGTCTGTAATCCACAATATATTCCAGGATATCTGTAAGAACTATTTACAGGTTGTTGATTCTGAACTCAACAGGTTAATTGAAAGAGTGACTCATCCAGTGTGGGAACACAGACCGTTAGGTGTTAATGTCGTCTGTTGTCATGTAAATGAATCTAGGATGGCCCTGAAGAACCTGTCATTGTGTTGTGCTAATTGACCCTGTATTGTGTGAAGTTCTATTGATGATACATGTGTATTGTGAGTTAAACAAACAGTCTAAAGGTCAGATGTCTGACTTATCAGCTGTAGTTAATTAGCTCATGCTAATTAGACCAAGAGCTGGTACCAGAATGTCTACTAAAAATATGTGTATTGGGCTCATTGTGTTGTGTTGTGGGTGGAGTTAAGTCATTGTTCATTTTTGATTACAAACTGTATATAAGAGTCTGATTTTCTCATTAAAGAGTCTATTCGTTTTGAACCTCAAACAGAACTGTCTCTCGTTTCTGGGAGAATCCGTATGGGTCATGTTCGCCGGATTGTGGAGTTTCGATAGCTGTCTTGGGTTTCGGAATGGAATATCTTAAACGGCTTTAGCTCCTGTCCCATTTGGGGTTCCGTTACACCACATTTGGCCATTAGATGGCGCTAAGTACCATAGAAATTATCTCCATCTAGTGGCCAAATGCAATCATTTCCCATTTTAAATGAATGGAAACCGTTCGACCAGCACAGCAAATATCCTAATAACATTCATCTTTCCCCAATTCACACAGAAGGAATGTACATGGACTTTCCCCGGGGGAATTGCTATGCACATATTTTATGAATAGACCCCTAAATGTCAGGAGACGTTTATATAAAGTTGGGAAGTGTTGAGCAGATAAATGAATAGACCTCGTAGCAATGTTATTACCAGGCTGCAGCTAGGGGGAGCTCTAATGTGTGAGCACAGCAGAGTGATCCCATCTAGCTCACATTAACCCTTTCACTGTCAGATGTTTTTGCATTATTTTGGGCCTGAAGATTAGATAAAACCCCCAAACATATATTATCTGATAGCAGAGGCGCTGGAGAATAAAATGGTGGTGATTGTTAAGGTGTTTCCTCGTAATTTAGCTGTTAGTGAACATAATGAATATGAATTTATCCGAAGTTACGAATTACCCGAAATAATGGAATGGAACGTAATGAATTAATAATAACAAAAACAATTCTTTGTTTCTGTAATAAAAAGTTGTAAATGAGTACGTTTTCTCCTTCACTGATGAGATGGCACTGGTGGGCACTGACAATGGGCACTGATAGGCAACACTGATGGGCCCAGAAGGGTATATATGAGTGGCACTGATTGGCATATCCCTGGTGGTCCAGGATAGCATACCTGGCAGGCATCCTTGGTGGTCCTGGGTGGGGGGCTGCACTGATAAATAATCAGCACAGACCCCCCTGTCGGGAGAGCAGCCGATTGGCTCTCCTCTACTCTCGTCTGTCAGATGCGAGTGAGGAAAAGTCAATAAACGGCTCTTTCTGTTGACGCTGTGATCAGCCGTGATTGGACACAGCTGATCATGTGGTAAAGAGCCTTCATTAGAGGCTCTTTATCGAGATCGGTGTTGCGGCGTGTCAGACTCACACACCACAACAGAGATCACCGGGCTGTGTGCCCCGTATGGCAGGCGATCGCGGCTTATCTTGCTGGACATCATATAATGGGCAGTCAGGATAACTGAACCACTTCCCTGCTGTCATTTTGGTATAGGCCGGATGGGAAGTGGTTAAAAGGTAACCCTGAATAATGGGCCAAGAGTGCAGAGGTCAGGAGTATATCATATACAGGGGTCAGCAGTATATCATATACAGGGGTCAGGAGTATATCATATACAAGGGTCAGGAGTATATCATATACAGGGGTCAGGAGTATATCATATACAGGGGTCAGGAGTATATTATATACAGGGGTCAGGAGTATATCATAAACAGTGGTCAGGAGTATATCATATACAGAGGTCAGGAGTATATCATATACAGTCGTCAGGAGTATATCATATGCAGAGTTCAGGGTCTTCTACTGACAATAATTAGAGAGAAAAGTCTCTCCTGTACGGTTCTCTCCTTGACATATCGTAGAATGAAGCCGTATTGTTCTTTAAGTGTCATCATCCCGTGTTCTGTCCATTTCCACACCGACACCAACATCTCCTCCACCTCACAATTCGAATCGCGTTCTGCGATCCACCGACCAAAATCTGGTCAGGGTACCAAAAACCAAATACAAGTCCAAAGGAGAAAGAAGGTTTGCTTTTCAGGGTCCTAGACTATGGAACGCTTTACCAACCAGCATTCGGTTGGAGGAAAACCACCTGACTTTCAGAAGACAGATCAAAACTCTGCTCTTTTGATGTCATGAGACACGAACAACTAGCGCCCAGAAGCGATTCAGTTCGCATGCGCCGCGCTTTATAAGTTTTCATTCATTCATTCATTCACCATCCCGCTGTATTTGTTGTCTCACCATGTTTCCAATGATGGAGATCCAGAGACTGACCGGAGTCTTCTTCTCCATGTCACCAGACCACCTCTTCCTTTACTATTGGGGTGCTGGGCCTTTCTATGACTACTCAGGACCCCCAACCTCTTCTATATGTAGCACTACCCCCGAAGGAGCTGCTGGTTGAGATTTGGGCCTGCCGTTACCACAGAGGCCAGTAAGTTCACCACACTCATCCCAGGGGTCCCTCTTGAAGAGTTATTCACAAATGTCCGCACCAACACTTAATTTCTTTTTCTTCAAGGGTTTTATTAAACAAGGTTCAACAGAGGGGTGGAGGGATAGGGGAGATTCAGGTACCTTGCTTGTGGATCACGGGTACAGTCTTAGATCCAGAGGACAAATCGGTTCCACACTGGATTCAGCAACTACCGGATAGGTCTCTCTCACTGACCTAGCAGCCGGTGCAAAGCTCGTTCAAAGTCTCTGCCACAGACTTGATGAGTGTCGTCGAGTCGTCACACAGTCCTCTGCCACAAGATCATGTAACCACACACACTCTGCAAAGCTCCAAAGAAAGCACACAGTCCACGGTGCCAGGATCTTTCAGCCAGGCCTGCAGCACATTGAGGTAAATTGGCCAGGATGCGTCCTCCAATTGAGCCCCCAATTGTTCGGCTTCTTCCCGCAGGCAAGACAGCACCCCTGGACCAGACAGAACCACCCCTGGACCAGTAGGCCCCAGAAACTCCTGGGCCTACTCTCAGTTGTGGAGCCTCGGGCCAGCAGGCCCCAAGACTGGACCTTGACTCCTGGTGACAGCGACACCCACAGTCAAGTGGAAGATGTGCAACACAGTAGAACTCGAACAGAAACCCACAATTTGGCATAATATTCTGAGCCAACTACAGCTCAGATAACTAAATTTACAAAATAGCGCCTACTTAACAGGAGCTACATATAGGATTGTGAAGATTTCTATCATATTTACTAAGAAGCTGAAGAAGATGTCCATGATGTAGATGAGGGTCACATATAGTATGAGCAACATCACCCTTCTCTCTGTCACCAAGACCTAACCTGGCAATGCCCAGAATGTTACCAATTAGTCTCTGACCAATCTCACGGTTTGGATGGAATTTCTCCTTATATCAGTGGTCAGTGTAGTGGTCAGTTACATTGGTGACCAATGGGAGAAGGACCCTCTTATATTGTCATCAGTGGGAAGACTGCCCCCCTTACAGATCATTGATGTCAGTTGTTACTGAGAGACAGAAATTGTCCATTGCTCAAGGAACCCCTAGAACCCTTTGGTGGAACCCTGGCTGAGAAAGGCTGGACTAGGCAGTAATATATTTCCCTCCCCCCTTGGTGGGAGTGGAGATGACCCATCTATAAGGATATACAGTACATACACACACAGCACAAGGCCGTGTTCAGACTATGGTGTGCTTTTATGAAAGTGAGATCAGCGGCGATCCCGATTCTCACCGCTGATCTCAGGTCATACCAGGGGAGGGGGGGCAGGGTGCAAATATCCCCCCGGGCTGGTGACACTATGCACAGCCACCGGCCGCCACTACCAAATGCTGTTTATGCAGAGCAGGAATATGCCTGCTGGAGCTCTGTTAACACAGGTCACTGCCCCCGCTCACCTCCCACTGTGCAGCCGTGCCTGTGTCAGCTCCGAGGTAGATGGCTGCAGAGCTATGTCTCGTCTCACACATAGCTCAGCCTCAGCGCACACCAGCGCTGACATCCCCTTCTCTCTCTGCAAAGACACGAGGAGAGATAGAGCTCATATGCTCCTCCTTCTTCTGAGTCTGCCCTGCCCACACCATCCCCGGGCATGTGTGGGCACTGGACAGGAAGTTTGAACCCAAAAAAGCACCAAACCTCCATCCTGGTAAGCTCACCCTCTCTAGTCTCTCCTGCCTCTCCTGGCTATCAGTGTATAAAAAAGGGTGCTCTGACTCTGATGTAAGGGGGGCCTCTGTGCGAACTCTGATGTAAGGGGGGCCTCTGTGCAGACTTTGATGTAAGGGGGCCTCTGTGCGGACTCTGATGTAAGGGGGGCCTCTGTGCGGACTCTGATGTAAGGGGGGCCTCTGTGCAGACTTTGATGTAAGGGGGGCCTCTGTGCGGACTCTGATGTAAGGGGGGCCTCTGTGCGGACTCTGATGTAAGGGGGGCCTCTGTGTGGACTCTGATGTAAGGGGGGCCTCTGTGCAGACTCTTGTGATCATGAAAAATCTTATACTGTTTTCCTCAATCCATAACTTTTCCACGCTCTATGGGCCACTTGACTGGTCTTGCCCCCCAGGCCTAAGGCTGCCAGCCCTCCCCAGGGTCATACACAGTTTATGAAGCTGAGGTAATCAGCGGAGAACATGTTCTCTCCACTGATTATCTCAGCACAGTGAGAATTTGTAACTGACTGTCACAGAAACGGAAAGCAGTTTATGAAGGTGCGATCTCAGCACCTCACTGGCGATCTGTGACAGAATTCTCACTTTCTGATTCACCATCTCAGAGGTGGAGAATCCGAGAGAGAAGCCGAAGCTGGCTGAGTATTGTGGGGGAAGAAGGAAGTCTTTTGTCTTCCATGCTTCACACCCAAGCAGCTATACAGTCAGATCCCATCTTCCCCCCAATACACCCCCCAAAATGAGCAGGTTAGGAATTTATAGTGTATGTATATATATATACACATCATCATATAGCATATATATATATGTGTGCGTTTATTTCTATGTGTATATATATAGACACACACACATATATATATATATTAGTCTACCTGCATTAAAATGTTAAAATGCTATTAAAGTCATTTTTATATAATTTTTTATTTATTAGTAAAAAAATATTGTAACCCCTAAAATATGGTTTTACCCATGGACTGTTCTATTACAGTTATACAGGGTTTATATTTGTATACTTTATTAAAAAAAAAAAATGTAATGATGATAAATGTATTTTTCATTGATATGAATGGTGTATAGCTGCATTACATATGTGGGATTCCATTCATTTCCTATACACCATTCACATGTACACCAGGCACATGTATGAGCTTTAATATTGCTAAAAACCAGAGAGATGGCGCTCACGTGCACGTTCACGTGAGGACGCGCGCTCGTAGGTGGGGGGAGCGAAGAGCTCGGAGCCTGCGGGGGGATGAGGTTGGACCGCGCTTAGCGAGGAGCTGACAGCCCCCGTCTGCCCGCCGCACGCTGCACGCCGCGTCTATGGATCAGCTGGATCGGCCCCTGTCTGCCCGCCGCACGCCGTACATCGCGTCCGTGGATCAGCTGGATCAGCTTAGAAACAACCGCAGCCTACTCGACCGCATAACGGATGCCACGCCAGGACGAATGACGGTGTTAGAAGGATACAGCAGGTGAGCGGTGAGCGGTGGAGACGGACGGAGGAGGAAAAGAGGAGAATACTGCTGGAGGCTAATATCCCCAGGAAAAGTGGAAAAAAAAAAACTAAGCTGACCCACCACCACCAGAATCAAGGTCGGATCTTTTATTGTTATTTGTGGTTTATGTCTATCTCTTCCCTAACAAATACTGGGATGAGGAGGTAAAGAAAGGGACTCTTAAGGGAGTAAGGATTAAATGTCTACATGGTCAATGCGGTAAAAAATGATGTTCCATAGCTGCTATTTAATATACCAGGAGAAGTAACATTTTCACATAATGTTTCCAGTGTACATGGTAAGCTTCAATTAAATAATCTGTCATTTTATCAAGAGAAACCGCATTATCTAAGGGACACTGCAAAAATCGGACTAAGGGGACTACATCAATTGTTTCAGAGGGAAACCCCCCATATGCATATTGAAGTACCCCCTATGACATAGATAAGGAGACTCAAAAGAAGCTGGCCAAATACAGGAACGCCTCAGACATCCCCCCATCCCTGGCTGTTACATGTTATGCTTGACCTGACCGGGCCCCATAGCAACTGAAGAGCTGTAAATTGAAAGGGGAGGGGGAAAGCGGACTGCGCGGCAGGAAGTTTTGAACTTGATTATATGAAGAGACGTCATATTACCGCATATTACCGCATATATCTAAAGCTATCTTATTAGGAGTTAGGGTCGGACCTTGCTGCGCAGTTCCTTATTCCCACAGAAGCATTTTTTGAGAAGAGGGACTTGTGGAAGTTGGGTAGAAGAAACCCCAAGAGGGCCACGGTAAAACCGTAGCTGGAGGAATTGTCCTGGGTCTGAAAGTGGCGCGACACGAAGGGGAAAGCGATACGGCTGTTAAAGACTTGTTTGCTCCCTTTTTTCCTGTGGTATCTCCGTCTTTTGTGATATTTCTCCTTCCATAGTGTATATATAGGAATCTGCAGAAATTGGTTAATTATAGGACAAGAGCCCAAATAGCCAGAGGACCCCCCTAATTTTCCAAGGCTGAGGTAGACAACCATATATACAACAACGTCTGGGACTGCCCCCCCCTGGAATAGAGGGGCTCTCTTATTGGGCGTGACCCCTTTTTATATCAGTACCTAGAGTACCACAGAGTATATATTTTTTGTTATTTTTCCTTTTTTCTTCTTTTTTTCCATAGCAGCTGAGGGGCATCTGGAAAATATTGAAAATTAGGAAGTCTATTAAAAAGGGAACAGGAACTCCACCTAGTATACCCCCCCTCGCCATTGGGAAGGAAGGGGGGACTTGGCGGAGAATTGAGAGAGGAGAGGAGGTAGTAGAAGGTCAAACTGGGGAAAAGAATCAGGAAGAGGGAGAATAATATGAGTAGAATGACGAGTAGGTCTACAAGGGGGGGACCCCCGACAACTCCGAGTAATATCTCAAGCTCTATCAGACCTTTTATGACCAAAGGTGTAAGCCCACAAACACAAGGAGCCCAGGGAGGAACAAAACAACAACAACCTAACAAAGACCAAAAGTCTATCAAAAAGAAACCCCAGGGAGGCAACACCAGCGAAACATCAATAGAGTCAAGAGAAGAAATTAATGCAGAGCATGGGCCCGAAGGCAATGGGAACAAGGGACACCCATCAGACATGCAGCCCCCCTTAAACGAAGAAATCGCAGATATGCTGCGAAGGATGGAAACTGCGATTAAGGAGGAAATTAAAGGGGAAATACAGAACCTACGCACAGACCTAGGACACTTTATGTCCAGAATTGAAACAATAGAAGAACGAACAGAGACGGTAGAACAAGAAGTAAGAGTAACGAAGGACCAAATTGACCAGACACAACGACAACAGAGACTTATCCTCTATAAAATAGAGGATCAAGAAAACAGAAACCGCAGACAAAACCTGAGGATAAGGTCAATCCCAGAGGAAAGGGGAGAAGATCTCAGGAAAATAATGCGGAAGATATTTAATCCCCTCTTGGAAAAACCCATAGAAGATCCCATCAGGATCGAAAGGGTCCATAGAGTGGGGAACCCACAAAGAGCCAGCTCAGAGCGAACAAGAGATGTCATAATCAGTTTCCGACTCTATGAGGACAAAGAAATAGTGTGGAAGAAATTGAGGGGTCAACCCCCGATAGTCCTGGATGGGATAGAGCTACAGATATTCTCTGATCTTTCGGCTGAGACCCTGGCAAGGCGACGAGTACTGAAACCACTTTTAAAGCAGATGATAGACCTAAACATTAGATATACTTGGGGACACCCGGCATGTCTAATTGGCACAAAAGACGGAAGATCGGCAATACTTAGATTTCCAGAGGAACTAGAAGAATTCTGTAAAAAATTGGATATCCAGATGCCCGACCTACCAGGATGGGAATAGAGGAACGGGAGATGGGAGAGGAGAAGGAAGAGTCAATCTATAATGACCTACTTCCCAGAAAATTTGTCTTTGGGACTTTTTTTTTCCCTCCTTTTTCTTTCTTTTTCTTGTCTGGTTCCATGCAGTGACCGGTGAGTTGGGGGATCAACCCATCCCCCCCTCCCCCCGCTCTATGATTAGAGCGGAGGAGAGGCAACCCCAGGACCCCACCTAGAGGAAGCTGGACCTGACATCGAGGATGGTTCAGAGGCCAAAAATTGGCCGAAGGGGGAGGGAGGGGGAGGGGGGGAGTGGGGAGGAGGGGGGAGGGGACGGGGGTAGGGAGGGGGGAGGAAAGGATCTATCTCACCAAAATAATCAGAAAAAAAGGGAAGATCAAAGATGCCACAAATCAAATGTATATCTTATAATGTGAAAGGTCTCAATAGCCCAACCAAGAGACATAAGGTGCTCAAGGAATTGAAGGGATATAAAGCAGACATCTCCTTTCTACAGGAAACTCATATCACCCAAGGATCGAATATTAGATTATATGCCCCAGATGTCCCCACGTGGTACTATGGAGATACTATCTCCAAAAGAGCTAGAGGGATAGCAATTGGAATCTCAAAAAGGGTACGGTTTGAGCTAACCGATAGACTGACAGACCCAGAGGGGAGATTCCTCTTCTTGAGAGGAAAATTGGAAGGATTAGAATGCACTCTGGTAAATGTCTATGCCCCGAATGTATTACCGATAAAATTTCTCTTGGGAATACTAGGGAAACTGACAGATTTCAGGAGGGGAAGAGTAATCATAGGAGGAGACCTTAACTTATGCATAAACCCAAAAATAGATAAAACATCTCAGACATCGAGCGTCCGGGACGTACAGTTGAGAAAGCTCAGGGACGCCTTATTTAGGAGTCAACTGATCGACGCCTGGAGAGTCTTTAACCCGGACCAACGAGACTACACATTTTACTCCCCGGTCCATGGGACTTACTCAAGGATCGACCATATACTGGTCGATCACAGGACCTTAGATATTGTGGTTGAGACAAAAATAGAAACTATGACGATTTCTGACCATGCACCAGTTAGTATCATAATAGATATCTCAGGTAATATAAGGCCTAAACAAAATTGGAGGTTAGACGAACATTTATTGATAGAGGAGACCAGTTTAACAAGGGTAAAAAAAGAGCTGGAAGAGTATTTTAGGTTAAACGAGATGGAGGAAGTCTCGGTGGCAACACTGTGGGATGCCCACAAGGCAGTGATAAGAGGAACCCTGATTTCGGAAGGAGCAAGGAAAAAAATAGGAAAAAGGAAGAGTTAATAGAAGAAATCTTCCTCTTAGAACAGGAACATAAAAAAATAGGGAAGCAACGAGATCTATACTCGAAACTGGTCAACAAACGAAACAAATTAAAAGATATTATGGAACAAGAAACCCGAAAGGAATTTAACTTAATCGCTAGGGAAAGATACACGTGGGGGAATAAAACACCTAGCAAGAATGGTGCAGAAAAAGAAATCAAAAAATTATATAGATAAAATCAAAAACGAAAAAGGAGAGATGATGCAAACAACAAAGGAAATTGCGGAGACTTTTAGGCTATACTATGAGAGACTTTACTCAGTAGAACAAAAGAATGGGCAGGAGGGAGAAAAAATAAATAAAACTGTAAAATTCCTAAGGGAAGCTGGGCTGCCAAAAATAAATAGAAGCGAGGCATTAGTCATGGATAGACCAATATCAGAAAAAGAGATCAATTTTGCACTAGCCGATACAGCAGTGGGTAAAAGTCCGGGACCCGACGGTTTCACCACTCTGTATTACAAAAAGTGTAGGGAGATCCTTCTACCAAAATTATGCCAATATTTTAATGGATTGGGCAAAGACTTTGGTTTGAGTCGGGAGGCCTCAGAGGCCATTATAACAGTTATCCCCAAGGAAGGTAAGGACAAAGGAGACTGCTCAGGGTATCGACCAATATCTCTGCTAAACACAGATGTAAAATTATTCGCAAAGGTATTGGCCGAGAGAGTAAAACGGGAAATGGCAAAGATGGTACATCCTGACCAGACAGGGTTCATCCAGGGAAGAGAGGGGAGGGACAATGGAGTTAGAGCACTATTGATAATGCAAAAAATGAAAATGAACGGAACCCCCAGTCTACTCCTGTCGATAGATGCGGAAAAGGCATTTGACAGGGTAGACTGGGGATTCATGCTACGCACCCTGGATGAAATGGGGTTTGGACAAAGGATGAGGGAGTGGATAACAACTCTTTACCAGGAACCGAGGGCAAAAATAAAAATAAATGGCAGCCTATCCCAAGACCTGATAATGAAAAACGGAACCAGACAGGGATGCCCCCTTTCCCCACTCCTGTTTGTGCTCTCCCTGGAGCCATTATTAGCCAGGATACGCAAGAGCCCCGACATAAGAGGAGTTAAAATAGGAGAGGACGAACACAAACTCTCAGCATTTGCAGATGACGTACTCTTCTATTTGTCAGACCCTAAAATCTCAATTCCAAAATGATTAGATTTATGCATGTCATACGGAGAAATATCACATTTTAAAATCAACGTAGCTAAAACCGAGATCCTAAGTATCAATATTAATGGACGAGAGGAAAGGGATTTAAAACAGAAATATTGCTTCTCCTGGGTAAAAGCACTCAAGTACCTCGGTATTTTCCTAGTTAAATCAATGAAAAAAATGTACGTGAAAAATTTTATCCCCTTGATAAACGAAATTAGGGAAGAAATCGGGAGGATAAAAAGCAGACCGATATCCTGGATAGGACGAATAAACTTCTGTAAAATGGTAATTTTACCAAAGATCACTTATAAGTTCCAGAAGATACCTATAAGTTTGCCCGGAATACTCTTTTCAGCTCTTAAAAAACAGATCATGAACTTCATATGGAGAAATAAGAAACACAGAGTATCCTTCCAAACCTTAAGACAACCTAAAAATAAGGGGGGACTAGCAGTACCAGACGTTAAAACATACTACGAGGCTGTGGTCTTGTCAAGGGTGGTGGATTGGGTTAGGGCCAGTAAGGAAAAGAGATGGGTTAACATTGAAAACAAAATGTCAAAGGCAAGTTTAGATAAGATTATATGGAACCCACCCAAATATAGGACACTTGATAAGAATACACATGAGATAACTAAAAATGCACTAAAAATTTGGGATTCTAGGTACAAAAAAATAGAAAAGGAATTTAACTCACCATTACTGGCACTGAAAAATAATGATTATTTTGCACCGGGTAAAACACAGATTGGAGGAAATTGGATAAAAAAAGACACTACCCAATTAAGGGATGTAATAAAAGATGGGCACATTGTAACACTACAAGAATTAAAAGAAAAAAAAGATTGTTTTTTGGAAATTGATGAATGGAGATACCATCAGCTGGCCCACTTTATACAAAGACTACCGCACCCGCTGAGATCAGGGGAGCAGCTATCCGAATTGGAAAAACTATGCACATCGGAAAAGGTCAAGGGAACTATCTCAAAATTATATAAGATTTTGCTAAAGGTGGACGAGCGGATGGTTCCTCCTTTCATCAAAAAATGGGAGAGGGAACTTGGATCAAAGCGAGACAGGGCCACAATAAAAAAAATACTGACACTGGCCCATTCCTCGGCAATAGATAGCCGTACAGCTGAGATGAGCTACAAATGCTTGACTGGATGGTACATGACCCCGGACAAACTATCTAAATTTAACGAAGGACAAACAGGAGAGTGTTGGAGGGGATGTGGGTCCCCGGGTACCATGGCTCATTTGTGGTGGAAATGCCCTAAGGTCGAGGAGTTCTGGAAAAAAATACTGGGATGTATAGAAGAGATTACAAAAGAAAAAATTAAGTTGGATCCTTGGGTGGTACTGTTCCATGGGGGTGAGGAAAACATCAAAAAATATAAGAAAACCTTAGTCCCACATCTATTAAATGCTGCCAAAAGGATAATACCGAGAAGATGGCAGGAGATAGACTGTCCCCATATTTGGGAATGGATAGACTCCGTGGAAGAGACTTATAGAATGGAAGAACTGAGAGAAGAAGTGGAAGGAAATAATATAGTTCAAGATAAGAAGTGGGACAACTGGAGGGGTTTTAAGAGATCCTGGAGTTATGCAGAAAAACTTAGGGCTGAGACCTAAAGATGAATTAAAAACAGAGATGAAGGCATCAGGAGGCACTTGGGATTGTTTATGGTGAGATAGGGGGAGGGTGGGGAGGGAGAGGGGGGGAGGGAGGAATTGGGATAAGGCAAAGGAACCGAAAAATTGTTTTTTTTCTGTGAGACTTTAATTAAGTAAAAAAATTAAGGAGTAAATACCTTAAAATATAAAAAAAAAACAAAAAAAAAAAAACATATATATATACATTTACACATTTCGGAAAGAGAAAAGCAATGTAAGAAAAATAACTACACTAATGATGCGAAACCTGATTAGAGACGCAAAGGGCTGGCAAACGGAACATGAGCGTATAAACGCATACTCTATGAGGTTGAAGTCTGAAGTGAAAAAAAAAAAAAGAAAAAAAAAAAATATTGATAAAAACAATGTTTTTTAATAATTAGGTTAATGTATATTGTTTGGTGGGAATGTAACTTTATTATTTTATTAATATGTGGTGTATAATGTGTGCTGATTCGTGTTCAACTTTTTCTGTATTTTTCACTTCCTCATACTGTAATCCCGCTACATCATGCGAGATTACAGTGAGAGAAGCAGTTCTCAGGAGTTTCCAGTCGTTTGTAGATCGCTCCTCATCTCAACATGAGAATCGATCTACAAAGCTTCATAAACAGGCACTCAGAGGAGAGCGATCTTCCCTGAGAATGCCTGAGAACTGAATAGCGGTATTTTACCGCACTTTCATAAAAGGACACCTATGAGATGTTTCTCTGGGCTGCAGTTCCTCTGATCTCCACAAGATGGTGATCTCACTTCTACCATAGAGAGAAGAAGTCTCTATGGAAGACAGGAAGTGATGTCAGGGAAAGACAGGAAGTTCTGGGTGAGAGGTGAGTCAGGAGGAATTAGCAGGAGACATCGCTGGAAGAGGCAGCAGAGGAGGTAATAAGATCTTATCTTCTATTTACACCCAGTAACCCCCGTCATGTCCGTCCTCTTCCTCCATAGTCACTGTGATGTATTTTATCTCCAGCAGATGATGATACACATATATATAGTGTGGAAACCTAGATTAACCCCTTCAGGGTCAGAACATTCCCCCACTTACAAGGCCGGAACATTCTCTTCATTTCAGTTTATACTAACAGATTATACGATAATACGGGTTGGGTTTTAGTTAGAGGTGGACTTATGATACGTGTTTTTGATTTTATAATCTTTATGGAGGAGGAAATAACTATTCCTGATGTCTGTGAAGGTTCAACCCAAGGGGTGTGTCTGGATGATGACTAAGGATGAGCTCCGGCGTGTTCGCATAGAACACGTGCGGAGCCCGCCAGGAAGTCGGCACCCGCGC
Organism: Rana temporaria; assembly: GCF_905171775.1. NCBI lineage: Eukaryota > Metazoa > Chordata > Amphibia > Anura > Ranidae > Rana > Rana temporaria. Next base: position 1,404,366 of record NW_024404459.1, on the reverse strand, counting down.
TGCGCTAATCACAGCCAGGCAGACATTTCCCGATCTCTACAGCCGAGCACCGGGAAATGTCTGCCTGGCTGTGATTAGCGCAGCGCGGGTGCCGACTTCCTGGCGGGCTCCGCACGTGTTCTATGCGAGCACGCCGGAGCTCATCCTTAATGATGACTTTATCTTTGTAAGTATCAGGTGATGTCACTGTCTATTTCCCTATGTAGGATTATTTAGAAGGACACAAGGATCTCTACAAGGACGTCATGATGGACAATCAGCCGCCCCTCACATCACCGGGTAAGAGGAGACTTTATTGTAAAGGAGAGAGCAGTACGGAGGCTCCACCTAGATCCCCCATCATCTGATAAACACATAGAAGCAATGTATTCAGTCAGTGTGTGTGTTTCCTACAGATGGATCCAGTAATGGGAACCCACCAGAGAGATGTCCCCGTCCTCTGTATTCCCGGGATTCCACACAGGAAGGTCACACCATCCCCCACCATCATCAGGTAGATGAGGAACAATTATTGGTAGTTATGATTTATACACAAGCATGTTTCTTATAATGAATGTTTTATTATATATTCAGAGCGGAAACCTTGAAGATTATATTATTGTTGTCAAAGAAGAGTATAAAGAGGAGGATGAGGAGTATGGAGTGATGGAGGAGTTTTCAGGAGGACACAAGGATATGATGGAGCCGCCTAATACCAGGAACCCCCCAGAGAGATGTCACCGTCCTCTGTATTCCCGGGATACCACACAGGAAGGTCACACCATCCCCCACTGTTACAAGGTCGGTGGGACGGAGCATCTAGAACATGGACTGATGGAGATGATGTGTGGATTTTGTATGTAAGTTTATATCTTACAGATGATATTCTCTCTCATTCTCTTGGTTTAGAGTGGAGATCCAATCGATATAGAATTTGAGGTGAAATCAGAAGAAGAAGAGACGTATGTGAGGGATGATCAGCAGTCTATGGAGGAGGATGGAATAACGGGGACATTTATAGAGGAGGACACTCCTACAGAGATCAGCACAGGTGGGTCATTAACACTAAATCCATTCCTCCACCCATACTGCTCACTGATTGGTCCAGAGTAGGGCGGGGACTGGGTGATATCAGCCTGTAATCCCCTGGTCACTTTCCTGAGCTGTGTTCCCCGTCCTGTATTCCTGTATTTCTCTCGGATAATCTTCCTTCTCTGTGCTGCAGACACAATTTATGTCTCTAGACTGGATTTATGGAGATTCTGGGGTTCAGCTGGCAGAAAAATGTTGATTTTCACCATAGGGTTTGATTGACCTAGACACCTGGAGTATGTACCTTGGGTCTTCTGCCCCATGCCCGGGTCTAGTGAGATCTCTGACAGAACAATTCTCCTGGGTTTCTTGCTCTGTTATTTGCTGGCTGTGCAGGGTGGAGGGATATGTCTGTATAGTCTCAGACCCAAGTCACTGAGTGCAGTCTCAGGAGATGGGAGGCAGCGGTGTGGGACCTCTGCAACTTGTCTCCAGTAAACATTTCATCCGCCACTGATTACTGAATACCAATATCATGAGTCCTAACCCCTGCACTATATACTCTATATTGTACATTACATACTCCTGACCCCTGCACTATATACTCTATGTTGTACATTACATACTCCTGACCCCTGCACTATATACTCTATGTTGTACATTACATACTCCTGACCCTCATCCTATAATCCCCTCATCACTGTCACTCCTATAAAAGACAGTTCTCGTTGTTTCCTCACTCTCTGACTAAGGTCCATGAATAAAGAAATGATCTGGTAGGAGATCAGAGGACCCATTTACTAGTTACCTTGAGGGGGGAATTGTAAGATCCTCAGAGACAAAGCTGCCTGATGTGGGCGGAGTCCTGGTTTAGGGGAACCAATCATCTCATGTCTAGTAATAATTTTTGTATTCCTATTTTAGTAGATGGACGGGAGATGAGGAAAACCTCAGAGGATTGTCTCACTTTGTCTCCAGACTGTAAAGTAGAAGATGAGGACATCACACAGTATAGTCCAGGAGAAAACCCGACTACCTCAAATGTCCATCCGGCACCACACAGTGTAGATGGACCATCGTATTCCTCTTGTCCTGAGGAACCTCAGACTGTGCGGGACGGTGCCGGACCATCGTATTCCTCTTATCCTGAGGAACCTCAGACTGTGCGGGATGGTGCCGGACCATCGTATTCCTCTTATCCTGAGGAACCTCAGACTGTGCGGGACGGTGCCGGACCATCGTATTCCTCTTATCCTGAGGAACCTCCGACTGTGCCGGATGGTGCCGGACCATCGTATGCCTCTCATCCTGAGGAACCTCAGACTGTGCGGGACGGTGTCGGACCATCGTATTCCTCTTATCCTGAGGAACCTCAGACTGTACGGGACGTTACCGGACCATCATTTTCCTCTTATCCTGAGGAACCTCAGACTGTGCGGGACGGTGCCGGACCATCGTATTTCTCTTATCGTGAGGAACCTCAGACTGTGCGGGACGGTCCCGGACCATCGTATTCCTCTTATCCCGGGGAGCCTCAGACTGTGGGGGATGGTGCCGTCCTTGCAACAGATGAGAAATTGTCCTGTCCTGAGTGCGGGAAGTCTTTCAGTGCTAAAAGCAGTCTTAATAAGCATAAAAAATCTCACACAGGAGAGAAGCCATATTCCTGTTCTGAGTGCGGGAAATGTTTTTCAGTGAAGTCCAGTCTTTCCATACATCAGAGAATACACACGGGGGAGAAGCCTTTTTCCTGTTCCCAGTGCGGGAAATGTTTTTCAGTGAAGTCCAGTCTTTCCATACATCAGAGATCTCACACGGGGGAGAAGCCTTTTTCCTGTTCTGAGTGTGGGAAATGTTTTTCAGATAAGTCCAATCTTTCCACACATCAGAGATCTCACACGGGGGAGAAGACTTTTTCCTGTTCTGAGTGCGGGAAATGTTTTTCAGAGAAGTCCAAACTTTCCAGACATCAGAGATCTCACACCGGAGAGAAGCCTTTTTCCTGTTCTGAGTGCGGAAAATGTTTTTTAATGAATTCCAAACTTTCCATACATCAGAGATCTCACACGGGGGAGAAGCCTTTTTCCTGTTCTGAGTGCGGGAAATGTTTTTCAGAGAAGTCCAAACTTTCCATACATCGGAGATCTCACACGGGGGAGAAGCCTTTTTCCTGTCCTGAGTGTGGGAAATGTTTTTCAGATAAGTCCAATCTTTCCACACATCAGAGATCTCACACGGAGGAGAAGCCTTTTTCCTGTTCTGAGTGCGGAAAATGTTTTTTAATGAAGTCCAGTCTTTCCACACATGAGAGATCTCACACGGGGGAGAAGCCGTATTCCTGTTCTAAGTGCGGAAAATGTTTTTCAGAGAAGTCCAGTCTGTCCAGACATCAGAGATCTCACACGGGGGAGAAGCCTTTTTCCTGTTCTGAGTGTGGGAAATGTTTTTCAATGAAGTCCAATCTTTCCATACATCAGAGATTACACACGGGGGAGAAGCCCTTTTCCTGTTCTGTGTGCGGGAAATGTTTTTCACAGATGTCCTCTTGTAACTCACACCAGAGATCTCACATGGTGGTGAAGCCACTTTCCTGTCCTGAGTGAGGAAATTGTTCCTCATTGAAGTCCTGTCTTCCTGTACATCAGGGGTCCCACACAACCCTCGAGGTGTATTAGTGAGTGCGGGAAATGTCTTGTATGTGAATGTTGCTGGACATGTGGGGAAGAAGCACACCCTGATATACACCTCAGATATACTCCATGGCTGATCTTCATCATGTAAGAAACACTTCATAAGGAGATCAGAGATCACCAAAAACATGGATGAAGTGTTGTACCGTGTTGGCCATTGATAGCAGGATAAAAATAAAAATTGAGTCATTCCCTCTCATTGGCTGAGTACATTTTGTGGTGGAAGATTTCACAGACATTTAGGGATCTATTATAAAACAAATTGTAGAATGAATGTGACACGCGTTCCTCCAATCATGACAAATATTGGATCATCGGCTCCATCTAGTGGCAAAAATCTGCCCCTGTGGTTTTAATACCGACCATTGACGTAAAACAGAAAATACCACATTTGGCCATTAGATGGCGCTAAGTACCATAGAAATTATCTCCATCTAGTGGCCAAATGCAATCATTTCCTTTGTAAATGAATGGAAACCGTTCGACCAGCACAGCAAATATCCTAATAACATTCATCTTTCCCCCATTCACACAGAAGGAATGTACATGGACTTTCCCCGGGGGAATTGCTATGCACATATTTTATGAATAGACCCCTAAATGTCAGGAGACGTTTATATAAAGATGGGAAGTATGGAGCAGATAAATGAATAGACCTCCTAGCAATGTTATTACCAGGCTCCAGCTAGGGGGAGCTCTATTGTGTGAGCACAGCAGAGTGATCCCATCTAGCTCACATTAATCCTTTCACTGTCAGAGATGTTTTTGCACATTTTGGGCCTGTTGATTAGATAAAACCCCCAAACAGATATTATCTGATAGCAGAGGCCCTGGAGAATAAAATGGTGGTGATTCTTAAGGTGTTCCTCGTACACAAATTTCCCCTTAATATCCGGGTTTATTTTCTCCTTTTCCCCCATTTTCTATGGTGTGATCTTTTCTACAATACTTTGTTATAATAATGTAACACATTGTGTATTGTACGACTCTGCCTCCACATTCCAGACAAGTCATTTTCCTGACCAATCGCATTTCTACCTTCTTACTATTTCCTGATTCTATGACTAATCTGTTTAAAAGTAAAATTATAATAAAAAAAGTTGTGTGTGTCGGTAGTGTAAGGCTTGCTAGAGTTCCCCCATAATATCAATGCATTGTAAGGCTTGATAGAGTTCCCTCATAATATCAATGCATTGTAAGGCTTGATAGAGTTCCCTCATAATATCAATGCATTGTAAGGCTTGCTAGAGTTCCCTCATAATATCAATGCATTGTAAGGTTTGCTAGAGTTCCCCCATAATATCAATGCATTGTAAGGCTTGCTAGAGTTCCCCCATAATATCAATACATTGTAAGGCTTGCTAGAGTTCTCCCATAATATCAATGCTTGTAGAGATGTATCCTATAACCCAGAACCGTTAGGATTAATTACACAGAAGCTAGAAACAGCCTTGCAATATGTTATTGTGTACGTGCAATAGAACAAATACATCTTGCATAACAAGATAGGGCATGCAATAGAACAAGTCTTAGCTGGTTACATGCTCAGGAATATTGTGTAATTGTGACGTACTGTATTACTTGTATAAACTAATTTCTTTACTACGATTAGCTGAACCAAGGGCGTTCCTTTTCTTGTATGTTTTGAATAAGTGCAGTGCCCACGAGGAATACAATTTTAGTTTTTGATTCACCATATCCCTGCGTGTGTCTTGACTAACCGATGCATCAGAGAGTACAAATAATGGATCATCGGCTCCATCTAGTGGCAAAAATCTGCCCCTGTGGTTTTAATACCGACCATTGACGTAAAACAGAAAATACCACATTTGGCCATTAGATGGCGCTAAGTACCATAGAAATTATCTCCATCTAGTGGCCAAATGCAATCATTTCCTTTGTAAGTCCTGAAGCCCGGGTCCAGTTGAACCACCAACCTCACAGGTGGAATGAGAAGAATTGCTGGTGGTGTTGTCACCTGTCATAGCCGTCACACCTGGTTTCCCGGCCAATGCACCAGATAAATGTTACAGCAAAACGGCTCTTTGAGTTCTGGGAAACCAGGAATGTACTCCGGACACGGACTCAAGGAAAACAAACCCTTTATTTCACCAGGGAAATGACCCAGCACCGACTTCATGCTTCTGTGTTTCCGACCTAACACGTTCTTGCAGCCGGTCTATAATCTCTCAGTCAAATGTTCCCTTTGGCCCATAGCAGGGCCAATCCTTTTCACACAATACATCTAATCTTTTAGGACTGAGTTTCAGTTTGCAGCCTTCGCAGAAACCCTTCCTAAAATTTGCGGTTAAACACTGTAAGGGGACAAAACGAATGACTGGTTTCCACCCATTATGTAGCCTACAGACACTAAGACAGACACAGAGGGTTGGGTAAGGTTTTAAGAATCCGGTGAGGGGTCTGAATTCTCTACACAAATAGGGTTACTACACAACACTTTCCCCTATCAGCGACTGACGCAGTCTGGGTGAGAAAGGTGCTTACACGGGGGGTCCACACTCACTTCGTTGCTCTCATACAGACACAATTCATACTAACCTCTACCACCCAATTGTTCTTGACTGAGTTCTGCCCGAGAAGCGCAACCTTCCAATGGGTTTTCCTCGGGAGATGATCAGGCTCTCCTTCCCTCAAATATCGTTGAGAGGCCCCACCTGACAGATATCCCAAATCAAAAAGTAGAGATCTCACCTGTTCCTGATGTTGGAGCTCCAATTGTTTGGTTCCCAAGTCCGATTTGAGACAGGGTGGTCCTGGAGCAGACAATTGAGATGTAGCGTGATCTCCCAGACAATTGGTCTGGGAGGGGGCGCCAGAGACAACGCGGCAACTCAAGAGGCTGTCTCCAGCAGGCCAGTCACCGTGGGTCTGGTGGAATGCCACCTGCCACACCTGGTTTCCTGGCCAATAAACCAGATAAATGTTGCCGCAAAATGGCTTTTTGAGTTCTGGGAAATCAGGAATGGACTCCAGACACAGACTCCAGGAAAACAAACCTTTTGTTTAACCAGCAAAATGACTTCGCACCGACTCCTGCCAGAATGCCAAGTGGGCTCTTATAGGTGTTTACAACGTATATACACTGCTCAAAAAAAAATGGAAGGAACACTTGAAAACACATCAGATCTCAACAGGGAAAAATATCATGTTGGATATCTATACTGGTATGGACTGGGTAATGTGTTGGGATCTATACTGGTATGGACTGGGTAATTAGTTGGGATCTATACTGGTATGGACTGGGTAATGTGTTGGGATCTATACTGGTATGGACTGGGTAACGTGTTGGGATCTATACTGGTATGGACTGAGTAATGTGTTTGGATCTATACTGGTATGGACTGGATAATGTGTTTGGATCTATACTGGTATGCAGTGGTGGCTGGTGGCGGCTCTCCTCTACTCGCTTCTGTCAGATGCAAGTGAGGAAATGTCGATAGATATCTCTTCCTGTATACACTGTGATCAGCCGTGATTGGGTACAGCTGATCACGTGGTAAAGAGCCTCTATCAGAAACTTTTTATCGAGATCGGTGTTTTGCAGTGTGTCAGACTGACACACAACAATAGTGATTGTCACGCTGTGTGCCCCCATAGGGCACACGATCGAGGCTTATCCTGCTGGACATCATATGACGCCCAGTCAGGATGACTGAACCACTTCCTGGCCTTCATTTTGCTATAGGCCGGGTAGGAAGTGGTTAAAAGCCTTCACAGGTCATCAGGTTAAATGTAACTCTGAATAATGGGCCTAGATTGCGGGGGTCAGGAGTATATCATATACAGGGATCAGGAGTATATCATATACAGTGGTCAGGAGTATATCATATACAGGGCTCAGGAGTATATCATATACAGTGGTCAGGAGTATATCATATACATGGGTCAGGAGTATATCATATACAGTGGTCAGGAGTATATCATATACAGAGGTCAGGGTCTTCTACTGACAATAAGTAGAGAGAAAAGTCTCTCCTGTACGGTTCTCTCCTTGACATATCGTAGAATGAAGCCGTATTGTTCTTTCAGTGTCATCATCCCGTGTTCTGTCCATTTCCACACCGACACCAACATCTCCTCCACCATCCCGCTGTATTTGTTGTCTCACCATGTTTCCAATGATGGAGATCCAGAGACTGACCGGAGTCTTCTTCTCCATGTCACCAGACCACCTCTTCCTCTACTATTGGGGTGCTGGGCCTTTCTATGACTACTCAGGACCCCCAACCTCTTCTATAGGATTGTGAAAATTTCTATCCTATTTATTAAGAAGCTGAAGAAGATGTCCATGATGTAGATGAGGGTCACATATAGTATGAGCAGCATCACCCTGTCACCAAGACCTCGTCTGGCAATGCCCAGAATGATACCAATTAGTCTCTGACCAATCTCACGGTTTGGATGGACTTTCTCCTTATATCAGTGGTCAGTGTAGTGGTCCCTTACCTTGGTGACCAATGGGAGAAGGACCCTCCTATATGTCATCAGTGGGAAGACTGTCCTCCTTACAGATCATTGATGTCAGTTGTTACTGAGAGACAGAAATTGTCCATTGCTCAAGGAACCCCTAGAACCCTTTGGAGGAACCCTGGCTGATAAAGGCTGGACTAGGCAGTAATATATTTCTCTCCCCCTTGCATACCTCCCAACTTTGGAACATGGGAATGAGGGACACCTAGGGATAGAAAACACATGCGGAGTGCACCGCGACAAAAATGTGTGTGGATAAAATGTGCTTAATTATGAGGTGGCTTAAAAAAGCATGGTTAAACAGAGACTAAATGTGATGGCTGCATTGGTTTTCTTTTTCTTTCTTTTTTAGGCTTTCTTCTATTTTCATCTGATGAATTCTGCCGAGAAACTCTGTCGTGTGTACGGGGCCTGAGTGAGAGGCTCACTGACATAAACTTGCCGTGTATACACTCAGATACAGACAAGGACTGGTGTATATTTAGTCACCCTTCACTTCAGAAGTCCGACCTTTGACATCAGGTGTCCTCCTTCACATTAAAGCACGCCTCTTTTCACACCATGAGTCCCCTCCTTCATTCACATCAGCAGTTCCTCCTTACATCAGGAGTCCCTTCTTCAAATTATTGGTCCCCCTTTCATATCAGGAGTTCCTCCGTTCACATGAGGAGTGTCTTCCTTCACAATAGAATCCCCCAAATGGCAGAGTTCCCCTTTCACATCAGGAATCCCCTCTTGTATTAAGAGTCCCCCATTAAATCAGGTGTTCCCCTTTCACATCAGAGTCCCCCTTTACAGTAGGAGTTCCGCCTTCACATCAGTAGCGGTCCTTTAAATTAGGATCCCCCTATACTTAACATCAGGATTTCCCCTTTCTCATTAGGGACTGGGACAGGGATCCTAAGCTTAGGATGTAGGGAGCTGATAGGGAGATACTGCAGGCTGGATTATAATGTTACAGAAAGTGGAGGGAGTTGGGCTGTGGATGGGGAAATATCTAGGGAATGAAGGAGTCTATCAGGAATTAGTGGCAGGGAAAGGGGGAATGCTGGTGACTGAACCAGAGTGCCTGTGAGAAGGGAGGTCTGATGTGTCAGGACAGGAATGATTTATGACTGAGAAGGAGAGATCTGTATTCAGATCGGAGATGCTCCTGATTGCAGAGAAAGGAGAATCGGAGGAGCTGGAGAATTAGTTGTGGGGAAGGAAAGCAGAGAACATATGTGGCTGAACCAGGATGGCAGGGAGGAGAGATCTGTATTCAGATCGGAGATGCTCCTGATGGGAGAGAAAGGAGAATCGGAGGAGCTGGAGAATTAGTTGTGGGGAAGGAAAGCAGAGAACATATGTGGCTGAACCATGATGGCAGGGAGGAGAGATCGTGCTGACCAAAGGAGAATGGGGGGGGGGGGGGTTGTACCATCCATTCTCCATCTAAAAATAATCATCTTGTCCCCTGCTACTACAAATACTCTCATCCTCAGAAAAATCACCTTTAATACTCTAACCCCCCCCCCCCTAATTGTGTCCTAAGTGTCCCTAGAGCACTCTTCTCTCCCTCAGACACACAGACCTCAGATACAGCAGTGTCTTGTCCTTCTTCCTAGGCTCCTCCTCTAGACATGTTGGAGCCTGGGGGGGAGCTGATTTTTAACCCTTTCTATGGGCAGCTGGGGGGAGAGATGCAGCTGCTGAAGAGGTATGGGAGCATGACTCACAATACACTACTGGCTGTCAGATCGGCACTTTACAGTTTCCTTACCTTTCCATTGCTGGGAAAAGATGGGGGATGGGTAAGCAACCTGTAAAGTTCCGATGTGACCGTGCCAATGCAGGAGTGCTACAGAAGCTACAAGCTGCAAAGGAATGAGAGCTCTCTCCTGCTTGCCTGATTTGACTTTTCACATTCAAGCTGACAGGAGTAGCGATGCCTCTGTCACTACTTCTGTCAGCCTTTGCAGCGGCAGAAACACTCCTCCTGCCCCCCCCCCCTAGATCACATGTTACAGTCACCCTCCTGCTTCCCCCTTGTCCCTGCTCTGTGCCACCGCCACTGCTGCCTGGAAAATTATGCCTGCAAAAACTATACCCCTTCCACGTACCTGGTTGATGGTTGGCTACGGTCCCTCACACACAGTCACCGACGGCTGCAGCTCTGCCTTTTGCCCTCAACACTTACAGAGGGAGTGAGGCAGACAGGCATCCACTTCATATCACTCCGCCAGGGACAGGCTGGGGGCCGGAACTTTAAAATGACTGTCAGAAAATGCGTCTCTAGCTGCCTCCACATCTACCTATAAAAAAAAGAGTCCCCACTCTGCTACTGCCTCCTTGGGCCCCACTGATGGAAGGATGGGGCCCCAGCAAATGTTTTTTAATGATCAGTCAATCTAGGATTTTCTCACAAGCATTTCTCCTGCCTGTGCTGTGCAGAAGAGTGGCAGTGCAGGCAATGCGGGAAACAGGTCAGCTGAGCGGGACTGCGGGACATAAGTCTGAATCTGTGGCTGTCCCGCAGAATCCGGGACTGTTGGGAGGTATGACCAAGGTAATGTGTAACAATCCTTGGTATGGGTGAGAGAAGACCCCATGCCATTCCTCCAAGTCCCGTACCTGTGAGAGGTCTCTCTCCCATTCCACCATATAGAGGGGCTTAGTGAGATCAGCGGATAGTGACTTGTAGATCACAGATATTCCCCCCTCTACTCCATGGTCTGGTCACACCATTGTTCATAGGCCGTGATTCTGGGGGGTTCGGGTTTAGTCCCCCATAAAGAGTGTAAAAAATGAGAGATCTGGAGAAATCTGAACTTCTCTGTCAGGGACATATCCAGTCTACTTATACATGTAGCGCTGCCCCCTCAGGAGCCGCTGGTTGTTTTGGGATCGGCGTATTAAGTTACCTATTATCGTTGTCTAGGGTGATTGTAGTGAGTAGAGCAGTAAACGAATGTCCAATCAGTGAGTAAGAGTTTCTGAATGCTTTATTTCTCAGCCCAACACGACCAACATCAACACGAGGTAGAGAGAAAAGGTTGATGAAATAAGAGAACTTTGCAGTATCAGGCCTGGATATGAAAAGAGCAATCCTGCTCTCAGTAGTAGTAGATACAATTCGTCACCACTCTAGCCAGAGTGGGTGAAGTGCCCCCGGACAAACTTCTGCCACAAGTCTGGCAGCCGAAGTGTCACTTTTGAAGTTGCTGGAAGGAACAGGCCTCTGCCACCGGCCTGGCTCTAGTGAGGCCTCTGCCACAGGCCTAGAACTTGGATGAGCTGAATAGTTGAGCTTACCCTCCCAGTAAATTGTGCTTGGGGTCACTGACTGACAGTACTGAGGTTATCTGTCAGTGTTCGGTCACCCAGATCCCCGATGGTTCGTTCAAGCTTCTCAGACAACCTGCCTCTGGATTCTCCTTGAGCCGATCCCCCACCGCACAGCACGTAGCTTGGGATCTCTTCAGTAGAGTTGGGGACCCAGTAAGTCACTGGGGCCCCTGGTAGCATCAGTCGCTCCAGGCCATGAGGGCCCAGAGTCAGGAACTTCGCGTTGCGCGCGACCCCAGGCCATGTGTGCCATAGTGGTGGGGCCCGCGATGTGCGCACACCCTAAAGGTGGGTGCCACACCCGGAACCAGGAACCCGCGAAGAACCAAGAACAATGGCGTCTGCCACAGATATACCCTCCCCCAGCATGCCCCGTGAGGGAAAACTCCTCTAATTGGATGCTGGGGAAAAGTGGCTCTGCCAAAACCCCTCTAGCGCCAGCTGTCGCCCAGGGATGGGATCGCATCCCTGGAGTGCAGACTGACCCACAGGACAGTTCAGGAATGACAGCAGCCCAAATTTAGCACAATTAGGAATGAGAGCAACTTATCTCTCTGATTCCCCCACTAACTTTAGCGTAGTGCCCATACTGAAAGTAAGGGGGCGCTACATACAAAAGCTCAGAGAGATCGGACCTGAAGACTTAGAAAGTGACCGATCCTATACAACCCTTTGTTCAGCCACCATGTAAAAGCTTTGATGTCCATCCCTGGAGGAAATTGAGGTTATGAAACAGATGGGCTAATGGGTGACTATCAGAGACCAACTCTGGGTGACCTCTAAGTCACCCCCATAGGGTTACTGAATGAGAGAGAGTTGGAGGTAAGATAGAGGGACAAGGAGGACACCACATTAGGTAGTCCAGAGTGACCTGGGGATCCGCCTGTCATTCCATATCCACCCAATCGGGTTCAGTAACTCGGGAATATATGATTGAGATCTGGGCTAGTTGAGCGGCTTGATAGAACCATAATAGGTTTGGTGACCAAGACCACCTTTATCACGAGCGTGAAATAGACCCTCTTAGACACTCAATGCCTTCCGAACCCCAGATGAGGTCAGGAATGTCGGCCTGAAAATGCTGTAGATGGTGATAAATGATAGGGAAGGGTAGAGAGCGGGAGAAGTATAGTACATGGGGGAGGAAAGTCATCTTATTGGAATGACCCGACCTCACCAGGACAGGTGGAGCTGTGCCCATTGTTGTAGATCTTCTTCTGATTTCTTGTATATCGGGGGGGGGGGGGGGGGTTGGCTGTATACAGTTGGTCTATGCTGGTGGCTAGATTCAGCCCCAGGTAAGGAATGACTGAATCACTCCAAGTGAAGTCAAAATGATCATTCAAGTGTTTTTGTGATATTTAATGCCTGCCATGTGGACATGTTGGAGTACAGGCCAGAGAGCGCTCCGTGTCCAAAATGTCCCAGCTGTAGTGTAGCCACGCCTTCTTACACCTCTTACACACGTGATGGCGAGGGCGCCCCTTAGTGGTGATTTTTAGTGATTTGTGGATTTTTTGTTTTTAGAAAAATTAGTTAATTGAAGTAGATGGAAGTGGAAGCAGTGGACTTGCAGAGAACATGATATTGAGCACAAAATATTGTATGATTCCATGAATTTACACAGATTTTTACTGTATGTAATATAGCAGCAATGTAATAATAATAAAAAAGTATGTGTAAAGTGGAAGCAGTGGATCTGCAGGGAACAGCATCTTGAGTACAAAGCTCTTTATGTTGTATATGAAAATGGATCAGTTTACTTCATTTATTGATAAACACCATAAGATGAATGAAGTAGGTGTAAAGTGGAAGCAGTAGATCTGCAGAGAATATTATTGGAGCCCCTAGCACTTTATATATGAATGTCTCCACATATTTTAGTGTATTTGTGATAATTGATGGGCGGCACACACAATAGGACAGCGCTGTGACACATAATGCTCTTCTAGGTGATAAAGGGAAGACTTACCTTTGTTACAGCAGCAGTCCGGTAGAAGTTATTTCTGGAGGTATTTGAGTTGTTACACATAGCGCAGGTTTTTTTCTATTTATATTGGGGACATAATTGCCCAAATCTGGGGATCAGGAGCCATTTCCACCCTTTACTCTCGGCTGGGGTTCTTTGTATCCATATAACAGATGTTCTACATGACTAAATCTCACATCAATTTTACTGCCAAATCAAAGGGGCCAAAATGTCTCCCCCCCCTCCCCCGAGCAGTAATATATTTCTATCCCCCTTGGTGGGAGTGGAGATGACCCATCTATAAGGATATACAATACATACACACACAGCACAAGGCCGTGTTCACACTACGAGATGTTTCTCTGGGCTGCACTTCCCCTGACCTCCACAAGGTGGTGATCTCACTTATATCATAGAGACAGGAAGTCTCTATGGAAGACAGGAAGTGATGTTTAGTTACAGACAGGAAGTTCCGGGTGAGAGGTGAGTCGGGAGGAAGTAGATAGTAGACGTAGCTGGAAGAGGCAGCAGAGGAGGTAATAAGATCTTATCTTCTATTTACACCCAGTAACCCCGTCATGTCCGTCCTCTTCCTCCATAGTCACTGTGACGTCTTTTATCTCCAGCAGGTGATGATACACACATATATAGTGTGGAAATGTGTGTAGCGCCTGGTTACTTCTAAGAATCGGTGCTAGTTTAAATTTAGAGGGGGTCAGAGAGTTGGTTACCTCTGACCAGGCTGATTTGTTCAAATGTGGGTCTCTGTCTCAGCTTGGCTGTGCTGTGGGCTCATTCTGTCGTTTCTGGGGTCCTGAGCTCACCCCAGGATAACAGGTGGCAGCAGTGGAGTCGAGGAGGGAGTTTTCCTCGCTGTGCATGCTGGGGGAAGGTATTCGTGAGACAGATGCCATTAATCTGGGTCTTCTTCCAGCGTGGCACCCACCTTTAGGGTGACCATGTCACGGTGCCAGGCCTTGGTGCGCATGCCACACGGTGTTCCTGGTTTTGGGACCACGTTGGTCCGGAATGTTTGAGCTTTGGCCGGGCCCCAGTGATCGACTGGGTCCCCAATCTTGAGAAGATCCCAAGCGTTGTTCCTTTGAGAGGAAGCTGTTCGGTGGAGTGTCCGGCTTGAGGAGAGCCAAGAGAGGCTGGCAATCCAACAGGGTCTCGACCATCCACCAGGGATCAAGGTAACCGGGTACTAAAAGGCTGGACGTCGATCACCTATCAGTCGGTAACCTAACTGCAAACTACCTGAAGGAGATCCAGGTGTAAAGTCTATTGAGGAGGATTATCTCCGTTATCTCAATTCTAAGGAGGGTCTGTGGCAGAGACTTTTCCCTTAACCCGTTCCATACAGGGCATTTTCACCCCCTTCCTGCCGAGACCAATTTTTAGTTTTCAGCGCTGTTGCATTTTGAATGACAATTGCGTGGTCATGCAACACTGTACCCAAACTAAGTCTTTGTTTTTTCCCCCCACAAATAGAGCTTTCTTTTGGTGGTATTTGATCACCTCTGCGGTTTTTATTTTTTGCGCTATAAACAAAAGAAGAGCGACAATTTTTTTTATTTAATAAATATCACAATTTTTTTTCCTCAGTTTAGGCCGATATGTATTCTTCTACATATTTTTGGTAAAAAAAATCGCAATAATCGTTTGCGCAAAAGTTATAGTGTCTACAAAATAGGTGATAGATTTATGGCATTTTTATTTTATTATTTTTTTTACTAGTAATGGCGGCGATCTGCGTTTTTTTTTTTACGAGTGGTGCCACGGGTGTGCGCACGCACCCTAGATTGCCGGGAACAAAGGATGTCATATGTTGTCCACCGGGATCCAGGGAGGGTTCCTGCCGGCGTCATTTTACAATGCGCCGGTAAGGAAGGGGTTGTAAAGGAAACATTTCTTTCCCTAAATTGCTTCCTCTACCTTAGTGCAGTCCTCCTTCACTTACCTCATCCTTCCATTTTGCTTTTAAATGTCCTTATTTCTTCTGAGAAATCCTCACTTCCTGTTCTTCTGTCTGTAACTCCACACAGTAATGCGAGGCTTTCTCCCTGGTGTGGAGAAAGCCTCTTGAGGGGGGAGGGGGCGAGCAGGCAAGTCAGGACACTCTCTACTTTGCAGATAGAGAAAGGAGCTGTGTGTTAGTGGGCGTCCTGACACTCCTGCTCACCCCCTCAAGAGGCTTTCTCCACACCAGGGAGAAAGCCTGGCATTACTGTGTGTAGTTACAGACAGAAGAACAGGAAGTGAGGAGTTCTCAGAAAAATAAGGACATTTAAAAGCAAAATCAATGGGTGAGGTAAGTGAAGGAGGACTGCACTAAGGTAAAGGAAGATATTTAGGGAAAAAAAATATTTCCTTTATAACCCCTTTAAGTTCCGAGTGATACTCTGGCTGCCAGGTCAGTGAGAGAGGCCTGTCCAGGTACGCTATACCCACTACGGCAGGAGTGGCGAAAGAAACGTTACACGTGGAAGCAGGACTGTTTCCTTATTGCTACGCCTGAATCTGCTATTTCTCCTTCTGCTAAATCTCTACTTTTCACCACAAGTTTTATTGTTTTTACCCCGGCTGGGTAATAAAGAGCACAGAAAAAGACACCTGTCGTGGACATTCCCTTACTACAACTTTCACCATATACCTCTAGACGGCGGAGGAGCCACAAGGTAACATGCCACCCAAAACAAACCAGCAGCTCCTTCGGGGGTAGTGCTACATGTAGAATATCCCCGTATATTACAATGAGGGAATTTATGGTCTGTACCACGAGGGGAGATATTGATGTCAGTAAATGTCGGTTCCAGACATTGTATGTGGGGGGAATGAAATGATAATTAAATGTCGGAATGAGGGAAGATTTCTGTAAGATTTTACACAGGAATGATCAGCGCCCCTCCAGAGACACTATGATGAGTCTCACAATAGGAGTCTGAAAGGGATGGGAATTTGGGGTATGAGACTGTGAACCCGGAGGGGGGCGATTTAAAAAAAAAATGTCCAGATTGAAATTAAAAATGATTTTCCAGCTGAATACAATTGCTCCTGCATCTGTTTTATGTATCTTTATAGTGTTTTTATATTTGTATACCTTTCCTTGTTAAAGAAGAGGAGGATGAGGAGTATGGAGTGATGGAGGAATTATCAGAAGGACACAAGGATATGATGGAGCCACCTAATACCAGGAACCCCCCAGAGAGATGTCCCCGTCCTCTGTATTCCCGGGATTCTACACAGGAAGGTCAAACCATCCCCCACCATCATCAGGTAGATGAGGAACAATCACTGATAGTATCATTAGGATCTGTACATTATCTGCATTGTTACAATTGATGTCATTTTTATTCTATATTCAGAGTGGAGACCTGAGAGATCCTAAAGTTGAGGTTAAAGAAGAGATAAAAGAGGAGGATGATGAGGATGGGGTGATGGAGAAGTCAGAGTCTCTAAAAGAACACAAAGATCTGTACCAGGACACCATGGTGGAGTCATCCAGCTACAGGAACCCACCAGAGAGATGTCCCCATCCTCTGTATTCCCGGGATTCCACACAGGAAGGTCACACCATCCCCCACCATCATCAGGTAGATGAGGAACAATCACTGATAGTATCATTAGGATCTGTACATTATCTGCATTGTTACCATTGATGTCATTTTTATTCTATATTCAGAGTGGAGACCTGAGAGATCCTAAAGTTGAGGTTAAAGAAGAGATAAAAGAGGAGGATGATGAGGATGGGGTGATGGAGGAAGAACACACCATCCCCCACCATCATCAGGTAGATGAGGAACAATTATTGGTGGTTATGATTTATACACAAACATGTTTATTATAATGAATGTTTTATTATATATTCAGAGTGGAAACCTCGGGGATGATAATATTGTTATTAAAGAAGAGTATAAAGAGGAGGATGAGGAGTATGGAGTGATGGAGGAGTTTTCAGAAGGACACAAGGATATGATGGAGCCACCTAATACCAGGAACCCCCCAGAGAGATGTCCCCGTCCTCTGTATTCCCGGGATTCCAAACAGGAAGGTCACACCATCCCCCACTGTTACAAGGTTGGTAGGACGGAGTATCTAGAACATGGACTGGTGGAAACAATGTTTGGATTTTTTATGTGATGTCACAATAATAAAGCTTATATCTTACAGATGATATTCTCTCTCATTTTATTGGTTTAGAGTGGAGATCCAATCGATATAGAATTTGAGGTGAAATCAGAAGAAGAAGAGACGTATGTGAGGGATGATCAGCAGTCTATGGAGGAGGATGGAATAACGGGGACATTTATAGAGGAGGACACTCCTACAGAGATCAGCACAGGTGGGTCATTAACACTAAATCCATTCCTCCACCCATACTGCTCACTGATTGGTCCAGAGTAGGGCGGGGACTGGATAATATCAGCCTGTAATCCCCTGGTCACTTTCCTGAGCTGTGTTCCCCGTCCTGTATTCCTGTATTTCTCTCGGATAATCTTCCTTCTCTGTGCTGCAGACACAATTTATGTCTCTAGACTGGATTTTTGGAGATTCTGGGGTTCAGCTGGCAACAAAATTGATTTTCACCATAGGGTTTGCTTGACCTAGACACCTGGGGTATGTACCTTGGGTCTTCTGCCCCATGCCCGGGTCTAGTGAGATCTCTGACAGAACAATCCCCCAGGATTACTTGTTCTGTTGTCTGCTGGCTGTGCCGGGTGGAGGGATATGTCTGTATAGTCTCAGACCCAAGTCACTGAGTGCAGTCTCAGGAGATGGGAGGCAGCGGTGTGGGATCTCTGCAACTTGTCTCCAGTAATCATTTCATCCGCCACTGATTACTAAATACCAATATCATGAGTCCTAACCCATCACTATATACTCTGTTGTACATTACATACTCCTGACCCCTGTACTATATACTCTATGTTGTACATTACGTACTCCTGACCCCTGCACTATATAATCTATGTTGTACATTACGTACTCCTGACCCCTGCACTATATAATCTATGTTGTACATTACGTACTCCTGACCCCTGCACTATATAATTTATATTGTACATTACATACTCCTGACCCTGCACTATATACTCTATGTTGTACATTACATACTCCTGACCCTCGTCCTATAATCCCCTCATCACTGTCACTCCTATAAAAGACAGTTCTCGTTGTTTCCTCACTCTCTGACTAAGGTTAATGAATCAAAAGGGAAAAAAAGTGTGCTTATCTAGTGCAATATACAGCTGCAAACTCAAAATGTTTATACAAACAAAATTAACATAGAAAAAGGTGGAGTTGCGCTAACTAATGTGTGATAAATGTGTCTTATCTTATCATAAGAGACAGAAATAAATATATAAAAGTCCAATGATGAAAACAATGAAGAAGAAAGTTCATATAAAAAATGTGGTATAACAAATAATGTGATCAGTTCTGTGAAAAATCTAATTCAAAAACAGCTATCCAAAAGGTGAAAGAAAATCTGGATCAGAGGATAAACCACGGACATGGATCACAACTTCCTGGTATTACTGACCCTTACCAGATAGAACGATCCAAATGGATCAAGCCAAGCAAGTAGCCATACACCTGGGCTGCACAGGGAATCAGAATCTTGAAGCGATCCTCCCAATGGTCCTCCAGCAGAGTATCCAGGAAAAAACAAATAAACTAAGATAGTGTGATACTGTATGGAGCACTTGCATATATCATCCCCCAGTGACTGGCAAACGAACAGTGTGACATATACAGACCACCACCACCACAGTACACACTGGTCCTTACCTGAGCCCTGGAAATAACAATCGCAACAGCATATGTAGTGTGTGCAGCAGATGAAAGCTTTCCACAGAGCGATCCTCAGACAAGCAATCAGGCGATACACGAGCATGTAGAAGAGAACTCGCAATAGTGTAACATCGTTTAAACGTTTAATCAGTAAAAAAGTAATGCACTTACAGCATATAAGATAAAAGACAGCATAAAAGTTCCGGCCGGTAACAGAACGAGTATCCTCACTAGCGGTGACGTCAGTACGCCTCCTCCCAACGTTTCGTCCAATCAGACTTGTTCACGGGATGTGAGGAGGCGTCCTGCGTCACCGCATTAAATACACAACAGCGGGCGGAGCAAGCAATGGACACATGTCCCGAATGACTAGCCGTCCGCCATCTTGGTTGAGGGAAAACTTAAGGGAAACCAAGAAATAAAAACAAAAGAATCTGGAGATACCACGAGACCTACGGAGATGGGGAAAAAAACGACAAACTAATGACATTTATTTAACCTCAAATAGACACAGGATCCAGAAGTAACCAAAAAAAAATTATTAATTGATATAGTAATGAATCATAAAGCCAGCAAGGTGGAAATAAACCACTAGCCGGAATGAATAAAAGCTTAGGTGATAGATCATCCAACGTACTATTAATCTATATTAGACCACCCATATATGGTCGCATAGGCAATACAGCAGCAAAAATGATTAAAGACAAAAAATTGTCATAATAATTAAAAATGTCACGTTAGTAATCATTAAATAATTATATCACCAAGGCTATAAAATAGAAAAAATTGATTAAAGAATTATTATTAATAAAATAAAATTATAAGAATTATATTATGGATGTGTGCACTAATCATGTATATAGACACCCATATAGTAAAAAAGGTCACCACTAGTAAGGATACTCGTTCTGTTACCGGCCGGAACTTTTATGCTGTCTTTTATCTTATATGCTGTAATTGCATTACTTTTTTACTGATTAAACGTTTAAACGATGTTACACTATTGTGAGTTCTCTTCTACATGCTCGTGTATTGCCTGATTGCTTGTCTGAGGATCGCTCTGTGGAAAGCTTTCATCTGCTGCACACACTACATATGCTGTTTGCGATTGTTATTTCCAGGGCTCTGGTAAGGACCAGTGTGTACTGTGGTGGTCTGTATATGTCACACTGTTCGTTTGCCAGTCACTGGGGGATGATATATGCAAGTGCTCCATACAGTATCACACTATTTTAGTTTATTTGTTTTTTCCTGGATACTCTGCTGGAGGACCATTGGGAAGATCGTTTCAAGATTCTGATTCCCTGTGCAGCCCAGGTGTATGGCTACTTGCTTGGCTTGATCCATTTGGATCGTTCTATCTGGTAAGGGTCAGTAATACCAGGAAGTTGTGATCCATGTCCGTGGTTTATCCTCTGATCCAGATTTTCTTTCACCTTTTGGATAGCTGTTTTTGAATTTGATTTTTCACGGAACTGATCACATTATCTGTTATACCACATTTTTTATATGAACTTTCTTCTTCATTGTTTTCATCATTGGACTTTTATATATTTATTTCTGTCCCTTATGATTGGATAAGACACATTTATCACACATTAGTTAGCGCAACTCCACCTTTTTCTAAGGTTAATGAATAAAGAAATGATCTGGTAGGAGATCAGAGGACCCATTTACTAGTTACCTTGAGGGGGGGATTGTAAGATCCTCAGAGACAAAGCTGCCTGATGTGGGCGGAGTCCTGGTTTAGGGGAACCAATCAGCTCATGTCTAGTAATAATCTTTGTATTTCTATTTTAGTAGATGGACCGGAGATGAGGAAACCCTCAGAGGATTGTCTCACTTTGTCTCCAGACTGTAAAGTAGAAGATGAGGACATCACACAGTATAGTCCAGGAGAAAACCCGACTACCTCAAATGTCCATCCGGCACCACACAGTGTAGATGGACCATCGTATTCCTCTTATCTTGAGGAACCTCAGACTGTGCGGGACGGTGCCGGACCATCGTATTCCTCTTGTCCTGAGGAACCTCAGACTGTGCGGGACGGTGCCGGACCATCGTATTCCTCTTATCCTGAGGAACCTCAGACTGTGAGGGAAGGTGCTGGACCATCGTATTCCTCTTATCCTGAGGAACCTCAGACTGTGCGGGACGGTGCCGGACCATCGTATTCCTCTTATCCTGAGGAACCTCAGACTGTGCGGGACGGTGCCGGACCATCGTATTCCTCTTATCCTGAGGAACCTCAGACTGTGCGGGACGGGGCCGGACCATCGTATTCCTCTTATCCTGAGGAACCTCAGACTGTGCGGGACGGTGCCGGACCATCGTATTCCTCTTATCCTGAGGAACCTCAGACTGTGCGGGACGGTGCCGGACCATCATATTCCTCTTATCCCGAGGAACCTCTGACTGTGCGGGACGGTGCCAGACCATCGTATTCCTCTTATCCTGAGGAACCTCAGACTGTGCGGGACGGTGCCAGACCATCGTATTCCTCTTATCCTGAGGGACATCAGACTGTGCGGGGCGAGGCTGTCCTTGCAACAGATGAGAGGTTGTCCTGTCCTGAGTCTGGGAAATGTTTCAGTTCCAAAGGCAGTCTTAATAAGCATAAAAAATCTCACACAGTTGAGAAGCCATATTACTGTCCTGAGTGTGGGAAAAGTTTTTCACAGAAGTCCAATCTTTCCACACATCAGAGATCACACACGGGGGAGAAGCCTTTTTCCTGTCCTGAGTGCGGGAAATGTTTTTCAGAGAAGTCCAATCTTTCCAAACATCAGAGATCTCACACGGGGGAGAAGCCGTATTCCTGTCCTGAGTGCAGGAAATGTTTTTCAGAGAAGTCCCATCTTTCCAGACATCAGAGATCACACATGGGGGAGAAGCCTTTTTCCTGTCCTGAGTGCGGAAAATGTTTTTTAATGAAGTCCCATCTTTCCAGACATCAGAGATCACACACGGGGGAGAAGCTGTATTCCTGTCCTGAGTGCGGGAAATGTTTTTCAGATAAGTCCAGTCTTTCCAAACATCAGAGATCTCATACGGGGGAGAAGCCTTTTTCCTGTCCTGAGTGTGGGAAATGTTTTTCGCAGATGTCCAGTCTTTCCAGACATCAGAGATCTCACACGGGGGAGAAGCCGTATTCCTGTTCTGAGTGCGGAAAATGTTTTTCAGAGAAGTCCAATCTTTCCACACATCAGAGATCTCACATGGGGGAGAAGCCCTTTTCCTGTTCTGAGTGCGGGAAATGTTTTTCAATGAAGGCCAATCTTTACAGACATCAGAGATCTCACACGGGGGAGAAGCCGTATTCCTGTTCTGAGTGCGGAAAATGTTTTTCAGAGAAGTCCAATCTTTCCACACATCAGAGATCTCACACGGGGGAGAAGCCTTTTTCCTGTCCAGTGAGGAACATTTCCCTCACTCAGAAGTCCTGTCTTCCTGTATATCAGGGGTCCCACACAACCCCTCGAGGTGTATTAGTGAGTGCGGGAAATGTCTTGTATGTGAATGTTGCTGGACATGTGGGGAAGAAGCACACCCTGATATACGGGTGAAACTCGAAAAATTTGAATATGGTGCAAAAGTTCATTTATTTCACTAATGCAACTTAAAAGGCGAGACTAATATATGAGAGAGACTCATTACATGCAAAGCAAGAGGGTTCAAGCCGTGATTTGTCATCATTGTGATGATTGTGGCTTCCAGCTCATGAAAACCCCAAATCCACAATCTCAGAAAATTCCAATATTCCATGCAATCAATAAAACACGGATTGTACAGAGAAGGATATCGCACCTCTGAAAAGTAGAAGCTGCGTATGAATTGTGTGAAAATAGTGCAGCGCTGCGTATCTATAAATCTTATAGAAACAAATAATTATACATTCCATAAAACTATTTATGAAAAAAGAAATAAATGATAAAAAAACAGTTCATATGGAGGTTTCCAAAGCTGTCACCGCTGTGAAAAATCCGATTTAAATGGATCCAATATTCAGTGCGCACCCCCACCTGCTAAAATGCATGCTCACCTCAAGGGTGAGTATAAAACTCATAGACAGATCACTCCTTGTGTCCGATCACGATCCGTCCACTTTACCAATGGTAGTAATTCCTACAGTCTCCAGACTGCACCTCTGTGTGGGGAATCAATGTATAAATTGTCTCCAAACACCACCTTCCTCCATTCACTTATTAATAATCAATTCCACTTCTATATCCCGGGGGGAAGGACATGAAAGAAAAAACACAAGTACCATAGTGCTCTCTGCTTCTGAATTTATTATAAAAACCCCCCCTAAAAAGTTACACAGGAACAAAAATTGTCTCTGGACAGCCGCACTCTGAACAAATTGTCGCCTTTATTAAAAGAAGGACAGCACTACAAGTCACAGCAAAATAAAACCCGACTGCTGACGCGTTTCGCACTGAAACTAGTGCTTAGTCATAGCTAGAGTCCCCTAAAAAGTTACACTTACAAGAAATAACAATAAAAACAGCAAGTATCAAATCACCAGCTCATTCACCGCCGATCTAGACCCACGGCGCTTCGCCTGACATCACAGATAGGGCTCCTCCCTTCTAAACGCGTGTCGGTCTCTCATTGGCCTTCATCAGTAGATGGGTGGGTCAAATGAGGTGATACCTTATATACCTGTCTGTTGCCTAGGCAACCCTTCAGGCATCACCACAGTGTGTGAGGACACGCCCTCTTCCTGTGACTACAGAGCTCACATTTCATAGAGCTGGAGAGCGTGTCACCCGAATCTGCAAACCAGCAGGGCGCTCTCACTCGATCACACCGCTGAGCTCCGTAGTAATGTCCCGTTACAATCTAATCTCCACATGAGTGTGCGATGTATCGCCATATACATACAATAAAAAAACAAGTCTAAAATAAAATGAAAAGATGTTCCTATGTATATCTTTATCTACCGGGACAAATTCTATCTTTATTAGGACCTCGTTGTCCATTCATTAAAAATGATTATAGAAAACATAAATATGTATGAATCAATCACATATATGAAAAATCAATTGTACACCGATCCTAAAAAATAATAATAATATATAAAACCACGGCTTGTCCAGGATTTGAACACGGGACCTCTCACACCCCGAGCGAGAATCGTACCCCTAGACCAACGAGCCGAGTTACCCCTCCCACATTTCATGAGCTTATATCACTTTATAAACATATTACAATCAATCATTAATAAAATCTAATGTGAATGTCGATCGGCGGTGAGTGAGCTGGTGATCTGATACTTGCTGTTTTTATTGTAAGTGTAACTTTTTAGGGGGGGGTTTTATAATAAATTCAGAAGCAGAGAGCACTATGGTACTTGTGTTTTTTTTCTTTCATGTCCTTCACCTCGGGATATAGAAGTGGAATTGATTATTAACCACTTAAGGACCGGGGCCGGTTTTTCAGACTTGGTGCTTTCAAGACTAAACAGTTTTTTTTGCAAGAAAATGACTTAAAACCCCCCAAATATTATATATATTTTTTTCTAAGACCCTAGAGAATAAAATTGCGGTCATTGCGATACTTTTTGTCACACCGTATTTGCGCAGCAGTCTTACAAGCGCACTTTTTTTTGGAAAAAAAACTTTCATTTGAATACTAAAATAAGACAACAGTAAAGTTAGCCCAATTTTTTTAATATTGTGAAAGATAATGTTACGCCGAGTAAAATGATACCCAACATGTCACGCTTCAAAATTGCGCCCGCTCGTGGAATGGAGTCAAACTTTTACCCATAAAAATCTCTGTAGGCGACGTTTAAAAAAATCTATAGGTTGCATCTTTTGAGTTACAGAGGAGGTCTAGGACTAGAATTATGTTGGCCATTGATAGCAGGAGAAAAAAAAAAAGGAGTCATTCCCTCTCATTGGCTGAGTACATTTTGTGGTGAAAGATTTCACAGACATTTAGGGATCTATTATAAAACAAATTGTAGAATGAATGTGACACGCGTTCCTCCAATCATGACAAATATTGGATCGTCGGCTCCATCTAGTGGCAAAAATCTGTCACTGTGGTTTTAATACCGACCCTTGACGTAAAACAGAAAATACCACATTTGGCCATTAGATGGCGCAAAGTGATGGCGCTAAGTACCATAGAAATTATCTCCATCTAGTGGCCAAATGTAATTATTTCCAGTGTAAATTAATGGAAACCGTTCGACCAGCACAGCAAATATCCTAATAACATTCATCTTTCCCCCATTTACACAGAAGGAATGTACATGGACTTTCCCCGGGGGAATTGCTATGCACATATTTTATGAATAGACCCCTAAATGTCAGGAGACGTTTATATAAAGATGGGAAGTATGGAGCAGATAAATGAATAGACCTCCTAGCAATGTTATTACCAGGCTGCAACTAGGGGAGCTCTAATGTGTGAGCACAGCAGAGTGATCCCATCTAGCTCACATTAACCCTTTCACTGTCAGATGTTTTTGCAAATTTTGGGTCTGAAGATTAGATAAAACCCCCAAACATATATTATCTGATAGCAGAGGCCCTGGAGAATAAAATGGTGGTGATTGTTAAGGTGTTCCTCGTACACAAATTTCCCCTTAATATCCGGATTTATTTTCTCCTTTCCCCTCATTTTCTTTGGTGTGATCTTTTCTACAATACTTTGTTACAATACACAACGTGTTACATTATTATATTGTATGACTCTGCCTCCACATTCCAGACAAGTCATTTTCCTGACCAATTGCATTTCTACCTTTTTACTATTTCCTGATTCTATGACTGTAATCTGTTTATAAGTAAAATTATAATAAAAAAATGTATTGAAGAAAAAAAAAGTTGTGTGTGTCGGTGGTGTAAGGCTTGCTAGAGTTCCCCCATAATATAAATGCATTGTAAGGCTTTCTAGAGTTCCCCCATAATTTCAATGCTTTGTAAGGCTTGCTAGAGTTCCCCCATAATATCAATGCATTGTAAGGCTTGCTAGAGTTCCCCCATAATATCAATGCATTGTAAGGCTTGCTAGAGTTCTCCCATAATATCAATGCATTGTAAGGCTTGCTAGAGTTCCCCCATAATATCAATGCTTGTAGAGATGTATCCTTTAACCCAGAATCGTTAGGATTAATTACACAGAAGCTAGAAACAGCCTTGCAATATGTTATTGTGTACGTGCAATAGAACAAGTACATCTTTCATAACAAGATAGGGCATGCAGTAGAACAAGTCTTAGCTGGTTACACGCTCAGGAATGTTGTATAATTGTGACGTACTGTATTACTTGTATAAACTAATTACTTTACTACGATTGGCTGAACCAAGGGCGTTCCTTTTCTTGTATGTTTTGAATAAGTGCAGTGCCCACGAGGAATAAAATTGTAGTTTTTGATTCACCATATCCCTGCGTGTGTCTTGACTAACCGATGCATCAGAGACTCTCCATACATCCAGAAGTCCTGAAGCCCGGGTCCAGATGAACCACCAACCTCACAGGTGGAATAAGAAGAATTGCTGGTGGTGTTGTCACCTGTCACAGCCATCACACCTGATTTCCCGGCCAATGCACCAGAGAAATGTTGCAGCAAAACAGCTCTTTGAGTTCTGGGAAACCAGGAATGTACTCCGGACATGGACTCCAGGAAAACAAACCTTTTATTTCACCAGGGAAATTACCGAGGACCGACTTCGTGCTTCTGTGATTCCGACCTATCACGTTCTTGCAGCCGGTCTATAATCTCTCGGTCAAATGTTCCCTTTGGCCCATAGCAGGGCCAATCTTTTTCACACAATACATCTAATCTTTTAGGACTGAGTTTCAGTTTGCAACCTTTGCAGAAACCCTTCCTAAAATTTGCAGTCAAACACTGTAAGGGGACAAAACTAATGACTGGTTTCCACCCATTATGTAGCCGACAGACACTAAGACAGACACAGAGGGTTGGATAAGGTTTTGAGAATCCAGTGAGGGGTCTGAATTCTCGATACAAATAGGGTTACTAGACAACACTTTCCCCTATCAGCAACTGACGCATTCTCCCGGGTGAGAAATGCACTTACATGGGGGGTCCACACTCACTTCATTGCTGAGCAACGTCTCGTACAGACACAATTCACACCAACCTCTACCACCCAATTGTTACTGACTGAGTTCTGCCCGAGAAGCGCAACCTTCCAATGGGTTTTTCTCAGAGATGATCAGGCTCTCCTTCCCTCAAATATCGTTGAGAGGCCCCACCTGACTGATATCCCAAATCAAAAAGCAGAGATCTCACCTGTTCCTGACGTTGGAGCTCCAATTGTTTGGTTCCCGAGTCCGATTCGAGACAGGGTGGTCCTGGAACAGACCATTGAGATGTAGCGTGGTCTCCCAGACAATTGGTCTGGGGGGGGGGGCGCCAGAGACAACGCGGCAACTCAAGAGGCTGTCTCCAGTAGGCCAGTCACCGTGGGTCTGGTGGAATGCCACCTGCCACATCTGGTTTCCTGGCCAATGCACCCAGAGAAATGTTGCAGCAAAATGGCTTTTTTAATTCTGGGAAATCAGGAATGGACTCCGGACACAAACTCCAGGAAAACAAACCTTTTATTTCACCAGAAAAATTACTTTGCACCGACTCCTGGGCTCTTATAGGTGTTTACAGCGTATATACACTGCTCAAAAAAATGAAAGGAACATTTTGAAAACACATTAGATCTCAACAGGGAAAAATATGTTGGATATCTATACTGGTATGGATTGGGTAATGTGTTGGGATCTATACTGGTATAGACTGGGTAATGTGTTGGGATCTATACTGGTATGGACTGGGTAATGTGTTAGGATCTATACTGGTATAGACTGGGTAATGTGTTAGGATCTATACTGGTATGGACTGGGTAATGTGTTAGGATCTATACTGGTATGGACTGGGTAATGTGATAGGATCTATACTGGTATGGACTGGGTAATGTGTTAGGATCTATACTAGTATGGACTGGGTAATGTGTTAGAATCTATACTGGTATGCAGTGGCGGCTGGTGGCGTCTCTCCTCTACTCGCTTCTGTCAGATGCGAGTGAGGAAATGTTGATAAATGTCACTTCCTGTTTACGCTGTGATCAGCCATGATTGGGCACAGCTGATCACGTGGTAAAGAGCCTCTATCAGAAACTCTTTATCGAGATCAGTGTTGCGGTGTGTCAGACTCACACACAACAATAGCGATTGCCACGCTGCGCGCCCCTATAGGGCACGTGATCGAGGCTTATCCTGCTGGACATCATATGACGCCCAGTCAGGATGACTGAACCACTTCCCGGCCTTCATTTTGCTATAGGCCGGGTAGGAAGTAGTTAAAAAGCCTTCACAGGTCATCAGGTTAAAGGTAACTCTGAATAATGGGCCTAGAGTGCAGTGATCAGGAGTATATCATATACAGAGGTCAGGAGTATATCATATACAGAGGGCAGGAGTATATCATATACAGGGGTCAGGAGGAGAAAAGTCTCTCCTGTACGGTTCTTTCCTTGACATATCGTAGAATGAAGCCGTATTGTTCTTTCAGTGTCATCATCCCGTGTTCTGTCCATTTCCACACCGACACCAACATCTCCTCCACCATCCCGCTGTATTTGTTGTCTCACCATGTTTCCAATGATGGAGATCCAGAGACTGACCGGAGTCTTCTTCTCCATGTCACCAGACCACCTCTTCCTCTACTATTGGGGTGCTGGGCCTTCCTATGACTACTCAGAACCTCTTCTATAGGATTGTGAAGATTTCTATCCTTTTTACTAAGAAGCTGAAGAAGATGTCCATGATGTAGATGAGGGTTACATATAGTATGAGCAGCATCACCATTCACTCTGTCACCAAGACCTAGTCTGGCAATGCCCAGAATGATACCAATTAGTCTCTGACCAATCTCACGGTTTGGATGGAATTTCTCCTTATATCAGTGGTCAGTGTAGTGGTCCCTTACATTGGTGACCAATGGGAGAAGGACCCTCTTATATGTCATCAGTGGGAAGACTGCCCCCCCTTACAGATCATTGATGTCAGTTGTTACTGAGAGACAGAAATTGTTCATTGCTCAAGGAACCCCTAGAACCCTTTGGAGGAACCCTGGCTGAGAAAGTCTGGACTAGGCAGTAATATATTTCTGTCCCCCTTGCATACCTCCCAACTTTGGAACATGGGAATGAGGGACACCTAGGGATAGAAAACACATGCGGAGTGCACGCGACAAAAATGTGTGTGGATAAAATGTGCTTAATTATGAGGTGGCTTAAAAAAGCATGGTTAAACAGAGACTAAATGTGATGGCTGCATTGGTTTTCTTTTCCTTTCTTTTTTAGGCTTTCTTCTATTTTCATCTGATGATCCAGCTAGTACATCTGTTGTTTTTCAAAAAAACAAGCTGTCCTGCAGATGTAGCAGTTAGTGTGTTGAGACAAACTATTTACCACTGACAGGGGTGCTTACAATGATCAGCTTTTATTTAATCTGTGTGCAACACCTTATAAAGTGTTAGTGTATCTAAATCTGCTAGTCCAGCTAACACTCCCCTCCCCCCAGACTGACAATGCTGCCATCCAAAGGTGCCCCCTGTGTTCCTTATTCCAGAGTGTAGGCACTCTAATACAGAAGGTGTGTTGCTGGCCAAATCACCAGGTGACAACAGAGGGGGAAAAAAGCCTAAAAAATAAAATTATTGCAGCCACCACATCTAATGATTGGTAACCTGGCCTGCAATATACATTTGGGGGGGGGGGGTTAATACGGCTTTAAGTCTACATATGGTATATGGTGTACACAGTCTGCAGTCCTTGTACCCACAAAATACTCCCTCATTTCTGTGCTATGAGTGAGAGGCTCACTGACATAAACCTGCCGTGTATACACTCAGATACAGACAAGGACTGGTGTATATTTAGTCACCCTTCACTTCAGAAGTCCGACCTTTGACATCAGGTGTCCTCCTTCACATTAAAGCACGCCTCTTTTCACACCATGAGTCCCCTCCTTCATTCACATCAGCAGTTCCTCCTTACATCAGGAGTCCCTTCTTCACATTATTGGTCCCCCTTTCATATCAGGAGTTCCTCCGTTCACATGAGGAGTGTCTTCCTTCACAATAGAATCCCCCAAATGGCAGAGTTCCCCTTTCACATCAGGAATCCCCTCTTGTATTAAGTGTCCCCCTTTAAATCAGGTGTTCCCCTTTCACATCAGAGTTCCCCTTTCACATCAGGAATCCCCTCTTGTATTAAGAGTCCCCCTTTAAATCAGGTGTTCCCCTTTCACATCAGAGTCCCCCTTTCACATCAGGAATCCCCTCTTGTATTAAGTGTCCCCCTTTAAATCAGGTGTACCCCTTTCACATCAGAGTTCCCCTTTCACATCAGGAATCCCCTCTTGTATTAAGAGTCCCCCATTAAATCAGGTGTTCCCCTTTCACATCAGAGTTCCCCTTTCACATCAGAGTCCCCCTTTTACAGTAGGAGTTCCGCCTTCACATCAGTAGCGGTCCTTTAAATTAGGATCCCCCTATACTTAACATCAGGATTTCCCCTTTCCCATTAGAGACTGGGACAGGGATCCTAAGCTTAGGATGTAGGGAGCTGATAGGGAGGTCCTGCAGGCTGGATTATAATGTTACAGAAAGTGGAGGGAGTTGGGCTGTGGATGGGGAAATATCTAGGGAATGGAGGAGTCTATCAGGAATTAGTGGCAGGGAAAGGGGGAATGCTGGTCACTGAACCAGAGTGCCTGTGAGAAGGGAGGTCTGATGTGTCGGGACAGGAATGATTTATGACTGAGAAGGAGAGATCTGTATTCAGATCGGAGATGCTCCTGATGGGAGAGAAAGGAGAATCGGAGGAGCTGGAGAATTAGTGCTGGGGAAGGAAAGCAGAGAACATATGTGGCTGAACCAGGATGGCAGGGAGGAGAGATCTGTATTCAGATCGGAGATGCTCCTGATTGCAGAGAAAGGAGAATCGGAGGAGCTGGAGAATTAGTTGTGGGGAAGGAAAGCAGAGAACATATGTGGCTGAACCAGGATGGCAGGGAGGAGAGATCTGTATTCAGATCGGAGATGCTCCTGATTGCAGAGAAAGGAGAATCGGAGGAGCTGGAGAATTAGTTGTGGGGAAGGAAAGCAGAGAACATATGTGGCTGAACCAGGATGGCAGGGAGGAGAGATCTGTATTCAGATCGGAGATGCTCCTGATTGCAGAGAAAGGAGAATCGGAGGAGCTGGAGAATTAGTTGTGGGGAAGGAAAGCAGAGAACATATGTGGCTGAACCAGGATGGCAGGGAGGAGAGATCTGTATTCAGATCGGAGATGCTCCTGATTGCAGAGAAAGGAGAATCGGAGGAGCTGGAGAATTAGTTGTGGGGATGGAAAGCAGAGAACATATGTGGCTGAACCAGGATGGCAGGGAGGAGAGATCTGTATTCAGATCGGAGATGCTCCTGAAGGAGAGAAAGGAGAATCGGAGGAGCTGGAGAATTAGTGCTGGGGAAGGAAAGCAGAGAACATATGTGGCTGAACCAGGATGGCAGGGAGGAGAGATCTGTATTCAGATCGGAGATGCTCCTGATTGCAGAGAAAGGAGAATCGGAGGAGCTGGAGAATTAGTTGTTGGGAAGGAAAGCAGAGAACATATGTGGCTGAACCAGGATGGCAGGGAGGAGAGATCTGTATTCAGATCGGAGATGCTCCTGATGGGAGAGAAAGGAGAATCGGAGGAGCTGGAGAATCAGTTGTGGGGAAGGAAAGCAGAGAACATATGTGGCCGAACCAGGATGGCAGGGAGGAGAGATCTGTATTCAGATCGGAGATGCTCCTGATTGCAGAGAAAGGAGAATCGGAGGAGCTGGAGAATTAGTTGTGGGGAAGGAAAGCAGAGAACATATGTGGCTGAACCAGGATGGCAGGGAGGAGAGATTGTGCAGACCAAAGGATAATGGGGGGGTGGGGGGGGGTGTACCATCCATTCTCCATCTAGAAATAATCATCTTGTCCCCTGCTACTACAAATACTCTCATCCTCAGAAAAATCACCTTTAATACTCTAACCCCCCCCCCCTAATTGTGTCCTAAGTGTCCCTAGAGCACTCTTCTCTCCCTCAGACACACAGACCTCAGATACAGCAGTGTCTTGTCCTTCTTCCTAGGCTCCTCCTCTAGACATGTCAGAGTCTAGGGGGAAGCTGATTTCTAACCCTTTCTATGGGCAGCTGGGGGGAGAGATGCAGCTGCTGAAGAGGTATGGGAGCATGACTCACAATACACTACTGGCTGTCAGATCGGCACTTTACAGTTTCCTTACCTTTCCATTGCTGGGAGAAGATGGGGGATGGGTAAGCAACCTGTAAAGTTCCGATGTGACCGTGCCAATGCAGGAGTGCTACAGAAGCTACAAGCTGCAAAGGAATGAGAGCTCTCTCCTGCTCGCCTGATTTGACTTTTCACATTCAAGCTGACAGGAGTAGCGATGCCTCTGTCACTACTTCTGTCAGCCTTTGCAGCGGCAGAAACACTCCTCCTGCCCCCCCCCAGATCACATGTTACAGTCACCCTCCTGCTTCCCCCTTGTCCCTGCTCTGTGCCACCGCCACTGCTGCCTGGAAAATTATGCCTGCAAAAACTATACCCCTTCCACGTACCTGGTTGATGGTTGGCTACGGTCCCTCACACACAGTCACCGACGGCTGCAGCTCTGCCTTTTGCCCTCAACACTTACAGAGGGAGTGAGGCAGACAGGCATCCCCTTCATATCACTCCGCCAGGGACAGGCTGGGGGCCAGAACTTTAAAATGACTGTCAGAAAATGCGTCTCTAGCTGCCTCCACATCTACCTATAAAAAAAGAGTCCTCACTCTGCTACTGCCTCCTGGGGCCCCACTGATGGAAGGATGGGGCCCCAGCAAATGTTTTTTAATGATCAGTCAATCTAGGATTTTCTCACAAGCATTTCTCCTGCCTGTGCTGTGCAGAAGAGTGGCAGTGCAGGCAATGCGGGAAACAGGTCAGCTGAGCGGGACTACGGGACATAAGTCTGAATTCGTGGCTGTCCCACAGAATCCGGGACTGTTGGGAGGTATGACCAAGGTAATGTGTAACAATCCTTGGTAGGGGTGAGAGAAGACCCCATGCCATTCCTCCAAGTCCCGTACCTGTGAGATGTCTCTCTCCCATTCCACCATATAGAGGGGCTTAGTGAGATCAGCAGATAGTGACTTGTAGATCACAGATATTCCCCCCTCTACTCCATGGTCTGGTCACACCATTGTTCATAGGCCATGATTCCGGGGGGTTCGGGTTTAGTCCCCCATAAAGAGTGTAAAAATGGGAGATCTGGAGAAATCTGAACTTCTCTGTCAGGGACATATCCAGTCTACTTATACATGTAGCGCTGCCCCCTCAGGAGCCGCTGGTTGTTTTGGGATCGGCGTATTAAGTTACCTCTTATCGTTGTCTAGGGTGATTGTAGTGAGTAGAGCAGTAAACAAATGTCCAATCAGTGAGTAAGATTTTCTGAATGCTTTATTTCTCAGCCCAACACCAACACGAGGTAGAGAGAAAGGGTGATGAAATAAGAGAACTTTGCAGTATCAGGCCTGGATATGAAAAGAGCAATCCTGCTCTCTGTAGTAGTAGATACAATTCGTCACCACTCTAGCCAGAGTGGGTGAAGTGCCCCCGGAAAAACTTCTGCCACAAGTCTGGCAGCCAAAGTGTCACTTTTGAAGTTGCTGGGAAAAACAGGCCTCTGCCACCGGCCTGGCTCTAGTGAGGCCTCTGCCACAGGCCTAGAACTTGGATGAGCTGAATAGTTGAGCTTATCCTCCCAGTAAATTGTGCTTGGGGTCACTGACTGACAGTACTGAGGTTATCTGTCAGTGTTCGGTCACCCAGATCCCTGATGGTTCGTTCAAGCTTCTCAGACAACCTGCCTCTGGGTTCTCCTTGAGCCGATCCCCCACCGCACAGCACGTAGCTTGGGATCTCTTCAGTAGAGTTGGGGACCCAGTAAGTCACTGGGGCCCCTGGTAGCATCAGTTGCTCCGCGATGTGCGCACACCCTAAAGGTGGGTGCCACACCCGGAACCAGGAACCCGCGAAGAACCAAAGAACAATGGCGTCTGCCACAGATATACCCTCCCCCAGCATGCCCCGCGAGGGAAAACTCCTCTAATTGGATGCGGGGGAAAAGTGGCTCTGCCAAAACCCCTCTAGCACCAACTGTCGCCCAGGGATGGGATCGCATCCCTGGATAGCAGACTGACCCACAGGACAGTTCAGGAATGACAGCAGCCCAAATTTAGCACAATTAGGAATGAGAGCAACTTATCTCTCTGATTCCCCCACTAACTTTAGCGTAGTGCCCATACTGAAAGTAAGGGGGCGCTACATACAAAAGCTCAGAGAGATCGCATTTGAAGACTTGGAAAGTGACCAATCCTATATAACCCTTTGTTCAGCCGCCATGTAAAAGCTTTGATGTCCATCCCTGGAGGAAATTGAGGTTATGAAACAGATGGGCTAATGGGTGACTATCAGAGACCAACTCTGGGTGACCTCTAAGTCCCCCCCATAGGGTTACTGAATGAGAGAGAGTTGGAGATAAGATAGAGGGACAAGGAGGACACCACATTAGGTAGCCCAGAGTGACCTGGGGATCCCCTGTCATTCCATATCCACCCTGTCATGGACCTTGAGATATTAAAGTGTTTCTACTTGACATCTGTTACACAGGAGAGGGACATTCAATGCAAGGCTTTTGAAATGCTAAGTGGAACCAGCTTGCGAAATACCTTTTATTGTGTTCTGCAGGTTAAGAGCGGGTGTCGGAGTCAGTCCGTCTAGCTAGAACCGGGTTATTGTGTACATTGATTACCCCCTGGGGCTTCTGTCTCAATACACAAGTCTTTCTATCCAAGCTATTGGACCAATCCCTGTTGACAATTTCAAGTCCTCATTTGCATGGTCAAGGGGGACCTGAGTGAAGACTGCATATACTTTACAATTGACCAATAGGAAAGCGGTTGTTGGGAGTGGGATGTTCCAAATTCTGTATAAAAGTGTGCTGTGTAATTGAAAATAAAGAGTCCTGTTGGAACTTACATACAGCCTGCCTGGTGTTTGTTCTTAATGGGTCCGAATGGCACATAGCTGTAATTCGGATCCCGGAACCTTGGATGACTGGACCATCAGACGTTGCAATCTGCAAGCTGACTCACTGGTAGCAGAGGAGTGTCGGGAGAGCAGGACCTGGGCGAGGAAGGATCTCGTCACATTGGTTGGCAGCGGTGGGATTTGCTCTCCAGTTACTGGGACAACTCCAAACCACCACCATGAATGACCAGCTATGCAGCCTGGAGGAGAACCATGCTAAAAGACTTGCTTGAGAGCCGTGGAGGGACCGGTGGGAAGAACAAGGCCACCCTGATCATTGCGCTAGCCGAGATGGATCAGAGGGATGGTGATGCAGGACCCCGGTCAGTTGAAGACTTGTTCCAGCAGCGAGTTCAACAGCGGTTGGCATTATATGGTGCGAACCCATCAGAGACCGCCATACAGAATACCATTAGAGACCTCCAGCGGCAGGATGAGAGAGAACGAGAGCGACAACAGAGAGAACGAGAGCGGCAACAGGAGCTGAGAATTGCAGAAATACGGCGATCGGTGACAACGCCTAAAGAAGCAGCACCAAATGAAAGAAGAGGAGAGGTACAGATATCAGTAACCATGGAAGAGGAATTCAGAAGGAGGTTGCGAGAGAAGCAGATACAGCGCAGAGGACCAGTATCAGAGGAGGTCCTGCTTGGATGGTCTGATTCGATCCGCTGCGAACTCTGGAAAGAAGCGCTAGCCCGCGAGCAGCGACACCAGGGAAAAGCTCTCCCCTCCATCCATGTAAGGTACTGGTCACAGTATGAAGTACGGATGCTGTTATTGGGGGAACAACCAAAGCAGGAGTGGACAGCAGAGTTAAGCAGGCTGATCCGGGAAGAGATGCGGTTGGACGAGAGCTACAGAGCCCTCCGGTGGTATGTAGTCCAAGAGTGCCCGTGGTCAGCGGATGACAGCCCCACGGAAGGCTTTGACTATGATGGCCTGGGATTGTTGTATTGGAGGATGTCCAGGGATCCCAACTTTGGGAGCGATCGGGAGTGGCGTTGGGAGGAAATAATGGAGCACAGAGAGCGAAGACTGAATGTCCCGGAAGTGCACTGGTTACAGGAAGATTTGGAATTCCTGGCCGCTCAAGAATGGGAACTGGAAATCACCTACAAACAGCTGCTAGACTCCGCTCAGCAGCAGGGTGAGGTTCCCTTTACCTGGGACTAT
This sequence comes from Rana temporaria, assembly GCF_905171775.1. Lineage (NCBI taxonomy): Eukaryota > Metazoa > Chordata > Amphibia > Anura > Ranidae > Rana > Rana temporaria. The sequence goes on along the minus strand of NW_024404459.1, from coordinate 1,367,735 downwards.
GAGGAAATATCAGCTGACAGTGATGAAATCCTGGCTGATGAATCAGCAGTGGAAAATCGGGAGCTTGCCATTCCCAAAGCTGAAGTGCTGACCGCACGGCCGAGCTCTGCTAACCTCTGCTCAGTACCCATAGCATCTTCTGGGTTCCATGGACAGGAGATGGTGAACCTCTATCCCCAGACACCAGTTGTAGAGACAGGGGATTTGATAGACTTTTCTGCTGAGGAAGAACAACCTGGGGAGCCTCCAGCAGAAGAGCTGGTATCAGGGCCAAACTTCACTGTGCTCTGCCCAGCACCAAGGGCAGTATTTGTGGAGTTACAAGGAACTTCCCCAGCTGAAGCGCTGGTCACAGGACAGAGGGATCAAGACCTCTGCCCCACCCCCGTGGCAGTTCCGGAGGCTCAGGGTGAGAAGATGGCAATCACTCCCCAGCCACAGATTACAGAATGTATGGACTGTTCAGAGGATGTTATGGATTATGCACCCCCAGCAGAAGTGCTGGCAACAGGGCAGAATGCTAGCCATCTCTGCCCAGCACTGGGACCAACTGTGGAGTTCCAGGGAGCCGGGGCGGTTGGCCCCCCTCCCCAGCAACAAGCTGAGGTAGTAAAGCTGTTACTCCCAGCTGAATCACTGGCAGCAGGGCAGGATGCTACTGGCTGCTGCACACAACTACAGCTTGAGCGGATATCGGTGGATGGGACTGTGGTCCCCACTCACAGCAACCCAGCGGAAGAGCTGGCAACAGAGCAGAGTGCCCCGGGCCTCTGCTCTCAACTAACAGAAGAGGGGGTTCCTGTGGTAGTGGATGGGACTCCGATCTCCACAGACACAACCCCAGAAAATGGTGCGGCACTGAGACAGGAGGATGTCGGCTTTGCTTTGCAAGCACCGGGGGATTTTTACCTAGCATCAGTGGATGGGACTGCAGTCTCCACTGGTATACCCCAGGAATGGTGGCCAGTTGGCCCAGATTACCAACGGCATGATGAACTGAGCCCAGCCACCCTGTCTTCTCTCCAGCGGCTGAAAGGACTCCAGGGAGAAGGGCCAGTCCAGGCCTCTCCCCAGCGGCAGGCGTGTTCTCTGAAAGAGGCAGAGATTGGCTGGGTGAGTAATGCTCTGTTTGGGACAAGTTATCTGGGGTACTGGGGGGGGTACCGGAATTGGGGTCTCTCCCAGTGTTAGTCTCCTGCCAAAGGGGGTGATGTGTGACAGACCTAGCCGGGACAGGGGCTTTTGGAGAGGACTGAATGTGAGCCTCTTGCCGTCCGATTATGGGCCAGGACCTCAAAACAGGAAGGCAGATGGGTCATCCCAGCAGACAGTCCTGGAACTTTAAGACTATTTTTCCAACATCCTCGAGTTGACCCGTTTGGGTCCCACTGCGGCTGTTGGACTGTTTCCCAGGGGAAGTAATGTCATGGACCTTGAGATATTAAAGTGTTTCTACTTGACATCTGTTACACAGGAGAGGGACATTCAATGCAAGGCTTTTGAAATGCTAAGTGGAACCAGCTTGCGAAATACCTTTTATTGTGTTCTGCAGGTTAAGAGCGGGTGTCGGAGTCAGTCCGTCTAGCTAGAACCGTGTTATTGTGTACATTGATTACCCCCTGGGGCTTCTGTCTCAATACACAAGTCTTTCTATCCAAGCTATTGGACCAATCCCTGTTGACAATTTCAAGTCCTCATTTGCATGGTCAAGGGGGACCTGAGTGAAGACTGCATATACTTTACAATTGACCAATAGGAAAGCGGTTGTTGGGAGTGGGATGTTCCAAATTCTGTATAAAAGTGTGCTGTGTAATTGAAAATAAAGAGTCCTGTTGGAACTTACATACAGCCTGCCTGGTGTTTGTTCTTAATGGGTCCGAATGGCACATAGCTGTAATTCGGATCCCGGAACCTTGGATGACTGGACCATCAGACGTTGCAATCTGCAAGCTGACTCACTGGTAGCAGAGGAGTGTCGGGAGAGCAGGACCTGGGCGAGGAAGGATCTCGTCACATGAATGAGAGAGAGTTGGAGATAAGATAGAGGGACAAGGAGGACACCACATTAGGTAGCCCAGAGTGACCTGGGGATCCCCTGTCATTCCATATCCACCCAATCGGGTTTAGTAACTCGGGAATATATGATTGAGATCTGGGCTAGTTGAGCGGCTTGATAGAACCATAATAGGTTTGGTGACCAAGACCACCTTTATCACGAGCGTGAATCAGAACCCTCTTAGACACTCGATGCCTTCCGAACCCCAGATGAGGTCAGGAATGTCGGCCTGAAAATGCTGTAGATGGTGATTAATGATAGGGAAGGGTAGAGAGCGGGAGAAGTATAGTACATGGGGGAGGAAAGTCATCTTATTGGAATGACCCGACCTCACCAGGACAGGTGGAGCTGTGCCCATTGTTGTAGATCTTCTAATTTCTTGTATATCGGGGGAGGGGGAGGTCTAATTTCTTGTATATCGGGGGAGGGGAGGTCTAATTTCTTGTATATCGGGGGGAGGGGAGGTCTAATTTCTTGTATATCGGGGAGGGGAGGTCTGATTTCTTGTATATTGGGGGAGGGGAGGTCTGATTTCTTGTATATTGGGGGAGGGGAGGTCTAATTTCTTGTATATCGGGGGAGGGGAAGGTCTAATTTCTTGTATATTGGGGGAGGTCTACTTTCTTGTATATCGGGGGAGGGGAGGTCTAATTTCTTGTATATCGCGGGAGGAAAGGTCTAATTTCTTGTATATCGGGGGAGGGGAGGTCTAATTTCTTGTATATCAGGGGGAGGGGAGGTCTAATTTCTTGTATATCGGGGGAGGGGAGGTCTAATTTCTTGTATATCGGGGGAGTGGGAGGTCTAGTTTCTTGTATATCGGGGGAGGTCTAATTTCTTGTATATCGGAGGAGGGGAGGTCTAATTTCTTGTATATCGGGGGAGGGGAAGGTCTAATTTCTTGTATATTGGGGGAGGGGAGGTCTGATTTCTTGTATATTGGGGGAGGGGAGGTATGATTTCTTGTATATCGGGGGAGGGGAGGTCTAATTTCTTGTATATCGGGGGAGGGGAGGTCTAATTTCTTGTATATTGGGGGAGGGGAGGTCTAATTTCTTGTATATCGGGGGAGGGGAGGTCTGATTTCTTGTATATCGGGGAGGGGAGGTCTTATTTCTTGTATATCGGGGGAGGTCTACTTTCTTGTATATTGGGGGAAGGGAGGTCTAATTTCTTGTATATCGGGGGAGGGGGAGGTCTACTTTCTTGTATATCGGGGGAGGGGGAGGTCTAATTTCTTGTATATTGGGGGAGGGGAGGTCTAATTTCTTGTATATCGGGGGAGGGGAGGTCAAATTTCTTGTATATCGGGGGAAGGGAGGTCTAATTTCTTGTATATCGGGGGAGGGGGAGGTTGGCTCCATACAGCCGATCTATACTGGAGGATAGATTCCCCCCCAGGTAAGGAATGACTGAATCCCTCCCAGCCAATCACAATGATGTATCACGCGTGTGTCTGGTGTGTGGGGGATGGGATAGGTCATGTCTGAGATTTGGACATGTTGATGTACAGACCAGAGATCCCCCAAAATCACCCAGTAATGGGGAGATGTTGGGGGAGGGGATTAAAGGGGAAGTGACCAATAAAAGGAGATGATGAGAGAAGAGGACACATTTATTATATTGTGGGCGGGGCTGTACTGTGTTTATCAATCAGTCATGTGACCCGATCATCTGCAAATTCATATACAACATAAAGAGCTTTGTACTCAGGATGATGTTCCCTGCAGATCCACTGCTTCCCCTTTACACCTACTTCTTTATTCTTATAATATTTGCTGCTATAATAAATAAAAAACATTTGTGTAATCATTTTTGTTTATCTAATAAAGCAGAAAACATTATAAGAATAATGAAGTAGGTGTAAAGTGGAAGCAGTGGATCTGCAGAGAACATCATCCTGAGTACAAAGCACTTTATGTTGTATATGAATTTGCACATGGATCAGATTACTTCATTTATTGATAAACACCATAAGATGAATGAAGTAGGTGTAAAGTGGAGGCAGTAGATCTGCAGAGAATATTATTGGGGCCCCTAGCACTTTATATATGAATGTCTCCACATATTTTAGTGTATTTGTGATAATTGATGGGCGGCACACACAATAGGACAGCGCTGTGACACATAATGCTCTTCTAGGTGATGAAGGGAAGACTTACCTTTGTTACAGCAGCAGTCCGGTAGAAGTTATTTCTGGAGGTATTTGAGTTGTTACACATAGCGCAGGTTTTTTTCTATTTATATTGGGGACATAATTGCCCAAATCTGGGGATCAGGAGCCATTTCCACCCTTTACTCTCGGCTGGGGTTCTTTGTATCCATATAACAGATGTTCTACATGACTAAATCTCACATCAATTTTACTGCAAAATCAAAGGGGCCAAAATGTCTCCCCCCCTCCCCCGAGCAGTAATATATTTCTATCCCCCTTGGTGGGAGTGGAGATGACCCATCTATAAGGATATACAATACATACACACACAGCACAAGGCCGTGTTCACACTACGAGACGTTTCTCTGGGCTGCAGTTCCTCTGATCTCCACAAGGTGGTGATCTCACTTCTACCATAGAGAGAAGAAGTCTCTATGGAAGACAGGAAGTGATGTCAGGCACAGACAGGAAGTTCCGGGTGAGAGGTGAGTCAGGAAGAAGTAGTGAGGAGACGTTGCTGGAAGAGGCAGCAGAGGAGGTAATAAGATCTTATTTTCTATTTACACCCAGTAACTCCGTCATGTCCGTCCTCTTCCTCCATAGTCACTGTGACGTCTTTTATCTCCAGCAGATGATGATACACACATATATAGTGTGGAAACCTAGATTAACCCCTTCAGGGTCAGAACATTCCCCCACTTACAGGGCCGGAACATTCTCCTCATTTTGGAGACGTGTCACCTTTCCCACCAATCACCTTCTCACCTCATCAGTCTATACTAACAGTTATATGACGTTTATTAGAGATGGGGGGGTGGGGGGATATGTAGGGGGGATTGGAATGTGTATGTCTTTATTTTATAAGATTAAAATTGGAAGAAAGAGGGAAAAAAGGGATTTTTAATACAGCTTACCTGTAAAATCCTTTTCTTGGAGTACATCACGGGACACAGAGCGGCATATTCATTACTATATGGGTTATATGGAGTACCTTCAGGTGTTGACACTGGCAATCTCAAACAGGAAATTCCCCTCCCTATATAACCCCCTCCCATAGGAGGAGTACCTCAGTTTTGTAGCAAGCAGTATGCCTCCCAAAATGGTCCCCAAAAAGAGGGGTGGGAGCTCTGTGTCCCGTGATGTACTCCAAGAAAAGGATTTTACAGGTAAGCTGTATTAAAAATCCCTTTTTCTTTATCGTACATCACGGGACACAGAGCGGCATATTCATTACTATATGGGATGTCCCAAAGCAATGCTCACAATGAGGGGAGGGAGAACATCTCCAAGACAAAAGGATTTAATTTAGAGAAATACTCAAATCATAATAAATCCAACTTAGTTGAGAAAAATAATCTTAAATTTTAAATTTAACTCAAAAAAGAGGAGCCCCCGGAATCCGAGGGTCTCAAACTGCAGCCTGCAGCACTGCCTGCCCAAAGGCTGTATCAGTATTCCTTCTTACGTCCAACTGGTAGAATTTTGTAAACGTGTGGACAGAAGACCAGGTTGCCGCCTTGCAAACTTGAGCCATAGAGATCTGGTGGTGTGCTGCCCAGGAGGCGCCCATGGCCCTAGTAGAATGAGCCTTTAATGATACTGGAGGAGGCAACCCTTTCAAGCTGTAGGCCTGAGTGATTAATTGCTTAATCCACGGCCGTGGCATTGTCTGATTGAATTCTCACTGGGAACCCCTGCAATTTTGACGTCCAAGCCCTGAGGGCTAGTCGAGCAGCTCTGAGCTCCAAGATGTTGATGGGCAACTGCTTCTCTGGCTTTGCCCAAGTACCTTGGTGAGTGCAACCATCCAAAATTGCTCCCCAGCCCGTCAGGCTGGCGTCTGTGGTCACTATCTTCCAAGCCACTGGGCTGAAAGACTTCCCCTTCAGTAGATTCTGGGGGTCTAACCACCAACACAGACTTTGTCTGACTCTTGATGAGAGCGGCAACGGGATATCCAAGGCCTGTGGCCTTCTGCTCCATGCTGACAGGATGGCTGCCTGTAGGATGCGAGTGTGGCTCTGGGCGTATGGTACCGCCTCGAATGTGGCCACCATCTTGCCTAGTAACCTCATACATAGGCGAATAGTTGGTTCTTTCTTGCTTAGAACCAGTAGGATTAATTCCTTGATGGCTTTGACCTTCCTCAGAGGTAGAAACACTCTTTGTTGTTCTGTGTCTAATCTCATGCCGAGATATTCCAACTGCCTTGTGGGCAGGAAAGCTGACTTTTCTCGATTTAGGACCCAGCCGAACTTCTCGAGGTTTTGGACCGTGAGGGCCACTGCTCGCTCCAAGCCGGGAGACGAGTGATCTATGACTAGGTCGTCCAGGTATGCTAGGATCGTGACCCCTTGGATCCTTAGTTTGGCTAGGATTGGAGCTAGGACCTTCGTGAACACCCGGGGGGCCATAGCCAACCCGAAGGGAAGCGCCACGAATTGGAAGTGACGCGAAGCCACCATGAAGCGTAGATATTTTTGATGTGGCTGATAAATTGGAAGATGAAGGTAGGCATCCTTTATGTCTATGGACGCCATGAAGTCGTCCTTTTGGAGTGTGGTAGCTGCTGAACGCACGGATTCCATCCGAAATGAGCGGATCTTTAGGTATGTATTTACCATCTTTAGGTCCAAAATTGGCCTGACATCTCCATTGGACTTCGGGATGATGAATAGGTTGGAGTAGAAACCTAGCCCCTGTTCCAGGACTGGTACCTCTACTATTACTTCCTGGGAAAGTAGATGATTTAATGCCGACATTAATGCGGCTCCTTTCTCCGGATCGTTTGGAATCCTCGACTCCTGGAAATGAAGAGGAGGAAACCTTAGGAAATCTAATTTGTAGCCCGTGGCCACGGAAGACCGTACCCACTCGTCGGGAATGCTGGCTTCCCAAACCTCTGAAAAGAGTCGCAGCCTTCCCCCCACCTTCGTGGGTGGGGGCGCCCCTTCATAAGGTCGGCTTGGGGGCTGGTTTTGCTGGTTTGCGAACCCACTGCTTTCTGCCTCTAGCAGCCTGTCCTTGTGATTTGCTGTTGAAGCCGAAGTTTGCTTTCGCAGGAGGCCGTCGATACTGTTTGGCATTAGAGGGCCCCTGCCCAGGGGAGTACTGTCGTTTAAACGCAGGCCCCTGAAACTTCCTCTTAGTTGGCAAGAGAGTACTTTTGCCATTTGAAATGGTTTGAATGTATTTATCTAGGTCTTCTCCGAAGAGTCGTCCTCCATGGAAGGGGAACCCTACCAGGAGCTTCTTGCATGGGGGCTCGGCCTCCCAGCTCTTTAACCATAAGAGTCTTCTCATATGGATAAGGGATAACGATAAACGTGACGCTTGCTGGATAGAATCCTTAATTGCGTCTACTGTAAAACATATGGCCCTAGGGACATCCGAAAATTCTTCTGCCTGCTGGGCAGGAATAAGTTTAAGCATCTGCTTAACTTGATCCGATAATGCTTGAGCAACCCCAATCGCAGCCACAGCTGGCTGTACTACTGCCCCTGCAGTAGTGAAGGAGTTCTTAAGTAGTGCTTCCAAGCGTTTATCAACTGGATCCTTGAATACCTGTATGTTTTCTACAGGGCATGTTAATGATTTGTTAATACATGAGATGGCTGCGTCCACTGCAGGAGTAGCCCATTTTTTGGAAAATTTATCTTCCATAGGATATAGGGCAGAGAATCTTTTAGGTGGTAAGAAGATTTTATCTGGCTTGTTCCAATCTTGGAACAAAACTCCCTCTAGTAGAGGGTGGATCGGAAATACTGCATTGCTTTGAGGCGCCCTCAGTGAGCCCAAAGCTGAAACCGTAGATACCTGGAGATCTGGTACTGGCAAGTTGAATGCATTATGGACCAAGTCCGTTAAGGCTTGAATCCACCAGCTCTCCCCTTGGGAGACTGCTCCAGACTCCTCTGTATCCGGATCTTCGATCCCTGAACCTACTTGGTCCTTGTCCAAGAGGTCGTCCAATTCCCCTGAGGAAAGGACCTCCTCTTCTGAGGGTCCGCGCTCGGGCGACGGAGATCTAATCCGTTTACTGCCCCGCATAGCTGTGGCTATCATTTTTCCCATTCTTTTCTCCATCTCTCTTAAAGAGGTGAGTAATACCTCGTCCGTGACCATCTTAGGGTTGGACTGACCCGCGCCAGCTCCAGCCCCAGATCCCGATGGCCCCAAGGCTCCCTGTGGGGAAAGCAGCGGCATAGCTTTGTCCGAGACCTCAGACTCTCTGGGGGAATCCCCACCTCTTGTACCCTCTGACCCGGATGCCATGGTACAATACCGAGGTACACCTGCTACCTATTGGTATTTGGAACTATAAAAGTTAATTGCCCAAACACCTGTTTGGGGGATAAAAAATGCTTCCTCTCCCCTAGATGACTTTTTTTTTTTTTTTTTCAATCTTTTTTTTTTTTTTTTTCGTTTTTGTTTCAAATCCAGGAAAGAAAAAGCATTCTGTCCCCCTGAGTAGTATTGCAAAGAAAAACTATGAGATGGAAAAGAAACAGCCTATTTCTAGGCTTGAAAACAGTCTTCTGAAGACTGCAATATCCTTTCTGGCCACTGTGTGTCCTCGGCGCCCCGTGCTGCCGCTCTGGTCTTTCCTCCCCAGTTCCAATATATAGAATGAGCTGTTTGGAACGAAAAAGGAAGGGCCGCCCCTTCCTTAAACCACTGACCCGCCCTTCCCCCCTCAGCTAAACGGCGCGAATTGCGCCTATAACACGTGAACGCGCGCGCGCACCCTCCGATAGGGGGGGAGGGTTGGGGGGAAGGGAGCCTCTCTGCTCCAGCCTGGAACCACGAGGAGGTCAGCGTTTTGCCTGCTTGCAGGCTCTGAGGAGGAAGACTGATGGAGCATCGCCTGGAGGCTTGCAGGTAAGCACAGCTCTCTGACACACACATACACTTTATATCACACAGGCCCCACTCAATGCTTTTCCAACACTACAAGGGAAGTCACTTCTTATGGGGAATAATACACATAGAGCCATCCTATCATTAAGATATGTGACTAGTTTGCCAGATGCAGCGCATAACTTTAGGCATGTCCCCTGTGACCCCCCAGAAAAAACCTGCTAAGAACCAAGTTCCGCAAGTTTTCCCCTCACTTACCTGCTCCATGCCGCAGGACTTTGCCAAGCAAGAGGCCCAATCTTCCCCCATCTCCGTGGGGATGTCTAGACCTTCAGGCCCTGGGTTCCTATGAAGGATCCACTGTCCTGGGCCCATATAGCACTCTGGCAACATAAACATTAGGCACCCAAAGGTTTCTAAGTTCTGGGCCCAGGGTCCAGCTCTCTAAAAAGAAAAGCATTATGGGCTATACCCCAAGGGTTTGGGGTCCGGTTACTGACCACTTTAGCGCTGAGGCCTTTGGACAGAACCGGTAGCTCACCTAATCCCAAAGAAGGGGAGGCAAGCTAAACCATGACCAACACCTAAGACACTGGCGTAAAAACTGAGGTACTCCTCCTATGGGAGGGGGTTATATAGGGAGGGGCATTTCCTGTTTGAGATTGCCAGTGTCAACACCTGAAGGTACTCCATATAACCCATATAGTAATGAATATGCCGCTCTGTGTCCCGTGATGTACGATAAAGAAAATATAATTTGTAGTGAATGTCCTGAAAACGAATGTCTCCATAATGATCCCAGTCTCAGATCTTCATCCTAAAATGTGATCAGTAAAGTCTCCGGAGTATACGGAGATCACAGGAATATGATGTGTCCTGGCAAAGCCTAAAGACAACGTTCATCTATTATTCAGGAGAAGTGTAACGCACCCGGGAGAAATGACTCTGTGTACAGATACCTCACAGAGCGCCCCTCACAGCTCCTCCTCCCAATGTCCCTCCAACCAGAGTCAGAGAATCCTATGACCTCACAGCTCCTCCTCCCAATGTCCCTCCAACCAGAGTCAGAGAATCCTATGACATCACAATGACCTCACAGCTCCTCCTCTCAATGTCCTTCCATCCAGAGTCAGAGTATCTTATGACTAAGGATGAGCTCCAGCGTGTTCGCATGGTACACATGCAGAGCCTGCCAGGAAGTCTGCACGGCGCTAATCACCGCCAGGGAGAAACTGTCCCGATGCTCGGCTGCAGAGATCGGGAAATGTCTCCCTGGCTGTGATTAGCGCAGCGCCGTGCACACTTCCTGGCGGGCTCTACACGTGTACCATGCGAACACGCTTGAGCTCATCCTTACTTATGACATCACACTGGCCTCACAGCTCCTCCTCTCAATGTCCCTCCAATCCAAGTCAGAGAATCCTATGACATCACACTGACCTAACAACTCCTCCTAATGTCCCTCCATCCAGAGTCAGCAAACCCTATGATATCCCACTTTCCTCACAGCTCCTCCTCTCAATGTCCTTCCAATCCAAGTCAGAGAATCCTATGACATCACACTGACCTCACAGCTCCTCCTCCCAATGTCCCTCTCACAAGCAAAAGCAAGATTGTTGGTCCCAGAATTCCTTGCAATAAGCTTTTAACCTACAGAGTCCCTGTCTGGGTAAATTTTATCCCAAGTGGAGTTTTGATAAAAAAAGGAGACCTGATTGGTGGGGTGAGGAGGATTCTGGGAATGTCATTTGATTTTACTATATGTGTTCAAATCTAGAGTTTTCCTCCTGTGAAGTCTGGAGATCCTATGATAATCACATAGCTTCCACCTCCCTCCCTGATAGAATAGAGAAATACAAAGAAGATTCTAGAAGTCACCAGAGAGATCATCAAACTGCTGACAGGAGACATGAGCGGTGCCGGGAAGGACGTCATGATGGACAATCAGCCGCCCCTCACATCACCGGGTAAGAGGAGACTTTATTGTAAAGGAGAGAGCAGTACGGAGGCTCCACCTAGATCCCCCATCATCTGATAAACACATAGAAACAATGTATTCAGTCAGTGTGTGTGTTTCCTACAGATGGATCCAGTAATGGGAACCCACCAGAGAGATCTCCCCGTCCTCTGTATTCCCGGGATTCCACACAGGAAGGTCACACCATCCCCCACCATCATCAGGTAGATGAGTGACAATTATTGGTAGTTCTGATTTATACACAGCATGTTTGTTACAATGAATGTTTTATTATATATTCAGAGTGGAAACCTCGGGGATGATAATAATGATGTTAAAGAGGAGGATGAGGAGTATGGAGTGATGGAGGAGTTTTCAGAAGGACACAAGGATATGATGGAGCCACCTAATACCAGGAACCCACCAGAGAGATATCCCCGTCCTCTGTATTCCCGGGATTCCACACAGGAAGGTCACACCATCCCCCACCATCATCAGGTAGATGAGGAACAATCACTGATAGTATCATTAGGATCTGTACATTATCTGCATTGTTACCATTCATGTCATTTTTATTCTATATTCAGAGTGGAAACCTGAGAGATCCTAAAGTTGAGGTTAAAGAAGAGATAAAAGAGGAGGAGGATGAGGATGGGGTGATGGAGGAGCCAGAGTCTCTAAAAGAACACAAAGATCTGTACCAGGACACCATGGTGGAGTCACCCAGCTACAGGAACCCCCCAGAGAGATGTCCCCGTCCTCTGTATTCCCGGGATTCCACACAGGAAGGTCACACCACCCCTCCTTATTTAAAGGTTGGTGGGACGGAACATCTAGACATGGACTTGTGGGGGGATGTGTGGATTTTATAGATATGATGTCACAATAATAAAGATTATATCTTACAGATGATATTCTCTCTCATTCTCTTGGTTTAGAGTGGAGATCCAATCGATATAGAATTTGAGGTGAAATCAGAAGAAGAAGAAGAGACGTATGTGAGGGATGATCAGCAGTCTATGGAGGAGGATGGAATAACGGGGACATTTATAGAGGAGGACACTCCTACAGAGATCAGCACAGGTGGGTCATTAACACTAAATCCATTCCTCCACCCATACTGCTCACTGATTGGTCCAGCGTAGGCCAAGGACTGGGTGATAATCTTCCTTCTCTGTGATGCAGACACAATTTATTTGTACTCAGAGCCTCTTGTGGAACTAGGGGAAGGAAACAGAAGAAAGCTGAAAGGTGACCTGGGGTGTGCCGTGGTCAGTATGCCTAAAAGGGGGTAAAAACAAAAGACATTAGGATGAGTATATAAAGGAGGTTTATTGAAACAATACAAATTAATCGGCCAAATGAAAAATACTTGAGACCTCTCAATGAGTGGCTCCGGGATGTACCTGGAGTAACATGATGACCTCCACCTGCCTAACCTTTTAATAATGTGAACTGGGACACCCTGGCGTGATGCCGCAGAAGTGGCCCCAACCCTAAATGAATGACCTGAGCAGGACATGGGATTCAACTCCAGATTCCCTAAGAGGGTGCAACAATACTTTATGAAAAGTGCAGAGGTGAGAGGGGCCCCGTTAACCGTCAAAAGAGGACTATCCCTGGGTTCCCTGATAACTGGGCCATGAGTAAAACCGAAACCGGGCACCAACCAGCCTCAATCTTGAAATACCTGATATCGGTACCAGCCCCAGTTTGCTGCGTTTTACATGCCTCTAGGTGTAACACGAAATGGTCAGGGTACCTGATCGACTGACTAATCAGTGTACAGGAATTATCTCCCGTACAAGCGAACTCCCCCGCTCTAAGGAAACCATAAAAGGCTAAATAGCCGCCTTCAGCACCAGGCTAGGTAGCTGCCCAAAAGGAGACCTAGACAAAATATCTGATATGGCCCGGAAGATGTGCCCTGCGATAGGCAGCCTGTTAGTAGGGCTCGGGGGGGTTGCTCTTCTGAATACCCCTGAGGATAGCTTTAACAGAATGAGCTGCAAACAATGACTGCCTACCAGGATGAAGTAGAGAAATAAAATGTTGGCTACCTGCCAAATACCCCTTGATGGTATTGTGGGACAATTTCAGTTGAAAATGACAGTAGGCCACAAAAGACAAAAGGTAGTGATTATCAAAACAATCCGACCTAGGGTACCGGGTTAGGAAAGACTGAAATGTTCTCCAGGCTGTACTGTAAGCCCTCCTTGTGTTGATAGACAGTCACCTGTCAACCAACCCTAATGCCCCTGCCCAGTGCGTGTTTAATCCACCCTCAACAACGAGACATGCAGGGACGGGGTGGCACAGAGGTCTACATCCGGAACCTGCTGGAAAAAGGACGAGAAATCAAAACGAGACAGAGCGTCTGCTGCCGAATTCTGCACCCCACTAATAAACATGCAGTGGATGTGGAACCTAAACTGTAGGGATAGCCAAATGAGCCTGCGTATGAAACCCATGATGTGTAGCGAATAGGGATGAGCTTCGTGTTCGAGTCAAACTCATGTCCTACTCGAACATCGGCTGTTCACTCATTCGCCAAATTTTGAACATTATGGGCCGTTCGCGCCAAATTCGAGTGGCATGTCATGGCCCATAATTCACTGCGATATCGCAGTGCATCGCTGGCTGATGATTGGCCAAGCATGCCCTATGACCCCCATGCTTTGGCCAATCATAGCGCCGTCAGCACAGAGAGCCATAATTGGCCAAAGGAAGGGTGCCTTTGGCCAATCATGGCTCAGGGGAGTAGGGACACGCCCCACACTATATAAGACTGCCTGCATGTCGGCCTTGTGCAGTGTGTTGCGGCATGTGAGAGAGATAGAAAGAGAGAGTCAGAGTGTCATTTAATTTCAGTTAGAGCAGGCAGGCGATTCAGGTAGCTGCAGTCAGTTAGCCAGATTTATAAAAACTTACGACAACGTATCAGTAGATACGCCGTCGTATGTCCGAATGCGGCGCCGTCGTATCTATAAGCGTATTCTCAAACTGAGATACGCTTCTCTGTTGCTAAGATACGACCGGCGTAAGTCTCCTACGCCGTCGTATCTTAGCTGCATATTTACGCTGGCCGCTAGGGGCGTGTACGTTGATTTACGCCTAGAATATGTAAATTAGCAAGATATGCCTATTCACGAACGGACTTGTGCCCCTATACGCTGTTTACATAAGGCGTTTTTCCGGGGGAAAGATAAACCACCAAAAAGATGGCGCAGCCCATGCGTAAGCGTGCGGGAATGGGGCTGGGCGTAGGTTACATTCATGTCGAAAGCAAGGAGTATTTGCGACGTGATTCTGAGCATGCGCCGTACCAATGGCCCTTATTTACATGGAGTCACGATTCATTACCATACAACACGCCCCCTACCTGCCTATTTTGAATTAGGCGGGGTTACGCCGGGCCATTTGCGCTACGCCGACGTAACTTAGGAGGCAAGTGCTTTGTGAATACAGTACTTGCCTCACTATGTTACGTCGACGTAGTGCAAATGGGATGCGCTACGCCGGCATAAAGATACGCCGCCGAACGTGAATCTAGCTAAATATGTCTGGAAGGACAACAAGAAGCTGCAGACACTCACAGGCCAATAAAAGAGGGCAAGCAGGCTCTGTGTCTAGAGGCAACAGTGCTGGTCATGGATACGGTGCATCCTCATCAGCACGTGGCCATGGGACACGCTTATCCTTTTTTTCAGCAGCTGGCCATGTTGAGCCGCAACATGCATACGGCCCCGTACACACGGCCGAGGAACTCGACTTGCCAAACACATCGAGTTCCTCGGCGAGTTCAGCCCTGAAGCCGCCGAGGAGCTCGGCGGGCCGAGTTCTCCCATAGAACAACGAGAAAATAGAGAACATGTTCTCTATTTTCTCGACGAGTTCCTCGGCGGCTCCATCGGGCCAAAAGTGTACACACGACAGAGTTTCTCGGCAGAATCCGGCTCTGACCGAGTTTCTCGCTGAATTCTGCTGAGAAACTCTGTCGTGTGTACGGGGCCTAAGAGTTGGTAGAGTGGATGACCAAGCCATCCTCATCCTCCTCATCCTCTCTCACCCAGGCTCAGGGTACTTTGTCTGCCAAAGCAGCTGCCAAAGCGGCCTCTTCCCTCGGCTCAATGGCATCAGTCACTCCTTTCCTAGCCTCACCATGTCCTCCTGAGGAGTCCCCCGAACTGTTTGACCACAGTGTTGGGTACATGCTGCATGAGGATGCCCAGCGTTTTGAAGGCTCCGATGATGGTACCCAGCTAGAGGAAGGCAGTAACATAAGCCCAGAGAAAGGGGGTGTCCAAGATGGACAGCAATCTGGCAGTCATGTTCCCCCAGCTGCAGCATACTGCCAGGTTTTCTACAGTGATGAGGAGGGAGGGGATGATGAGGTCACTGACTCCACGTGGGTGCCTGAGAGAAGGAGGAGGCACAGGCACATCTCCAACGAGGCAGGATGCCCTCCAGGGGCCAACCTAAGGACAGCACACCAACTGCATCACACCGCAGAGCTCCTCATGTGCAGGGCGCTGCTGTCTCTCAGCGTTATTCCAAAAGTTCTCTGGTGTTGGCTTTTTTGAGACGAGTGCATCAGATTGCACCGCTGCTATTTGCAACATATGTCTCAAGCGTATCTCACGTGGCCAAAACATCACCCGCTTGGGCACCACATGCTTGACCAAACATATGTCGACCTGCCATGCAGTTCGTTGGCAAGCGTACATAAAAGATCCACACCAAAGAACAAAGCAGACCTCTCCTTGCTCCTCATCAGCTGGGATCTCAAACCTCACTATACCTTCAGTCCTCTCAGAAACCTGCACTGATAGAACTGAAGGTGTAGAATTAGGTGTGTCACTGCCAAGTACTTGCGGGCAATCTTCTTTTGGTACACCAATGTCCGATTGTACCAGGCGAATTTCCCTGACCCAGCTGCTGCATCAGCGAAAGAAGTTTGCTCCCAGCCATCCACATGCCCAGCGGTTGAATGCTAGCTTGACTAAATTGCTAAAACTTCAACTGCTGCCTTTTCAGTTGGTAAGCTCTGCCCCCTTTCCGTAAGTTTGTGGAATGTGCGGTACCTTAGTGGCAGGTTCCCAAACGCCACTTTTTTTGTAGAGTCCACAAGCTATGGTGCCAATCTCTGAAAATTGATCACACCTGAAGCACTGATGGCCTATCTCATTTCTTGAGACCCTAACATGCCAGAAAAGTTCAAATACCCCCCAAATGATCCCTTTTTGGAAAGAAGACATTCCAAGGTATTTAGGAGAGGCATGATGAGTTTTTTTGAATTTGTCATTTTTTTCCCACAATTCTTTGCAAAATCAATTTTTTTTTTTTATCGTACACCACGGGACACAGAGCCTCTATTCATTACATAGTGGGTTGTATAGCTCACCAGAGGTGATTGGACACTGGCACAACCAATGAAGACAAGTTCCCCTCTATTTAACCCCTCCCCTAAGGGAAGTGCCTCAGTTTTTCCGCCAGCGTCTAAGGTGTTGGATGCGATTAGGATGTGCTTAAGGAAGCTCTGCCAAAGAAGCCCTCTGGGGGTAAAAGAGCTACACTTTCGGGTCCATCCAAGACGCCTAAATTATTACGCCAAAACTGGATGCTATCCGGGCCTCATGGATGAGGTGTTGCCTATAATGTCTCTCTTTGGTGGATTGGGCTCTAGTGTCCAGCACTTTCGCTAAACTATTTGCTTAAAGTCCTGGCAAAGTCTTTTACAAGGCCCTGGGAAGAGGTCTCCTTTAAGTAGGAACCCATATTCCTGAAGGTTGGCACACATATTCACTGTGATGGGTGAAGATTGGTTCTGTCTGGTCTTCAGCACACCTACGGCAGGGATAAGGTAAGCCAGAAAAGAGTCCTAAGCATTAATCTTAAAATGGAGGTTCTCCCAAAAATAAATTTTTAACATTACATTCAGCCGAGTTGTCCTGATGACAATCGGCCCTTTTTTCTTTTTTCCCCGTACATACTGTATTTTCACCGCCGCTTCCGGGTATGTCTTCTGCGGGACTGGGCGTTCCTAATTGATTGACAGGCTTCCGGCCGTTGCATACTGCGCGTCACGAGTTGCCGAAAGAAGCCGAACGTCGGTGCGCAGGCGCCGTATAGAGCCACTCCGACGTTCTTAGGGCTATCTATGCGGAACTGATTCTATGAATCAGCCGCATAGATACGACAAGCTCAGGAGATACGCCGTCCTATGTCTTCTGTGAATCTGGCCCACGGTTTTTTATCCCATGGAGGAGAAGTTTACCAAGAACTGGAGTCTGCCCTCTGTAGATGCAGCTATTTCTTGTGTAAATAAGAACCTGACTTGTCAAGAAAACATATTTACATGTGCCTATCCATCCCACTCGCCAAAAGTTCCTAAGGTTCGCGGTAGAACATTCACTTCCAGTTTGTAGCTCTGCCCTTTGGTTTGGCAACTGCGCCCCGGGTATTTACAAAGGTTCTAGCCCCTCTGTGGGCAAAGCTGAGGGCACGGGGCATAGCGGTGATGACCTATCTAGATGATCTACTTGTGATAGATTATTCAGTGGCAGGATTAAATCCAAGCTGTGATAAGGATGGTAGAATACCTGGAGCATTTAGGATGGATCATAAACCTACAGAAATCCTCTCTACAAGCCCTAACAAGGATAGAGTAGAGTATTTGGGCATGATCATACAGCCCAAAGTAGAGTATTCCTGCCAGAGCCAAAGATCAAGTCTCTAAGAGAATTGATCCACAAGGTCAGGGCGAAGAAGGGACCATCTATTTGCCTTTGCATGAGGCCATTAGGGAAGATGGTGGCCTCTTTCGAGGCTGTTCCTTATGCCCAGTTTCATTCGAGACTACTTCAAGGAAGTATTCTATCTACCTGGAACATGAGAAGCCAAGCCCTGGATTTACCCATGTGCCTGTCTCCACAGGGGTGCCAAAGCTTCAGTTGGTGGTTAAAGACCGAGAACTTGCGGAAAGGAAAATCCTTTCTCCCAGTCACCTGGAAGGTGGTATCTACGGATGCCAGCCTGTTGGGCTGGGGAGCAGTGTTAGAAGAAGCTTCAGCCCAAGGAACCTGGGCCAAGACCAAAGAGAGCCTGCCCATCAACATACTGGAGATTCTGGCAGTATACTTAGCCCTCAGAACCTGGACACCCAGGTTACAGGGCCACCCTGTTCGGATTCAATTTGACAATGCTACTGCAGTAGCTTATATCAATCACCAAGGAGGCACCCTAAGTCGGGATGCTCAGAAGGAGGTGAATCGGATTATGGCATGGGCAGAATATCATGTACCTTGTCTTTCTGCAATCTTCATTCCAGGGGTAGTGAACTGGCAAGCGTACTACCTGAGTCGCCAGCAGCTGTCACCAGGAGAATGGTCTCTCCACCCCGATGTCTTTCAGGCCATATGCCAGAGATGGGGGACCTTGGATGTAGATTTGCTAGCTTCCAGGCTCAACAGGAAGTTGGACAACTTTGTGTCAAGGATGAGAGAGCCTCTGGCCTACTGAACGGATGCTCTGAAAATTCCTTGGAATCAGTTTTCACTGATCTATGCATTCCTCAATCCCTCTCTTACAGAGATTTCTGGGCAGGATCAAGAAGGAGGGAATAGCAGTACTTCTAGTGGCCCCAAATTGTCCCAAGAGGCCCTTGTACGCTGAGATCATAAAGATGGTGGTAGGAAGACCTTGGGTGCTTCCACTTCGTCACGACTTACTGTCACAGGGTCCAGTGTTTCATCCTTCCTTACAAAAGCTAAATTTGACGGTCTGGCTACTGAGACCTACATTTTAAAGAAGTGAGGGTTCTCGGGTCCAGTTATTTCCATGCTCATTAATGCTAGAAAGCCAGCCTTCAGGCTTATCTACTACAGAGTCTGGAAGGCGTATGTTTCCTGGTGTGAATCCAGAGGGTGGAATCCTCAGAAGTATGTCATAAGTAGGACTCTCACCTTTTGCCAATTAGGAGTGGATATGAAATTAGCCCTGAGTACCATCAAGGGTCAAATATCGGCTCTATCAGTCTTTTTTCAGAGACCGCTGGCATCTCATTCCCTAGTTTTGGCTTTCATTCAGGGGGTACTGTGGATCAATCCGCCAGTCAAGTCTCCCTTATGTCCCTGGGATTTGAATTTAGTATTGTCAGTCTTGCAAAAGCAACCTTTTGAATCTGCCATATTCCGTTGATTCTTTTGAGCAGGAAATTGGCCTTTCTGATTGCTATCTCCTCTGCTAGGAGAGTATCAGAATTAGCAGCTCTTTCTTGTAAAGAGCCTTATTTAATTTGTCACAAAGACAAAATTGTACTACGCCCTCATCCTACCTTTTTACCAAAGGTGGTGACGACGTTTCAGTTAAGTCAAGACATTGTTTTATCTTACTTTTTTCCTGAGCTGCAGACAGCGGGGGAAAGGTTATTGCACTCCCTAGATGTAGCGAGAGCAGTAAAAGTTCATCTGCAGGCAACGGCTCAGATACGTAAAACAGATGTTTTGTTTATTGTGCCAGATGGTCCCAAGAAGGGCCAGACGGCATCAAAATCCACCATTGCTAGGTGGATTCGACAAGAAATTGTTCAAGCTTATGGTTTAAGCAACAAGATTCCTCCTTTTTCTGTTAAGGCGCATTCGACCAGGGCAATAAGTGCTTCATGGGCAGTGCATCACCAGGCTTCGATGGCTCAGATCTGTAAAGCTGCAACTTGGTCTTCAGTCCATACATTCACCAAATTCTATCAAATAGATGTGAAAGGACATGAGGATACCGCCTTTGGGCGAAGTGTGCTGCAGGCAGCAGTATAGGGCTTCTTGCCCGTTAGCGGCCTGCTTGATCTGTGTCCCACCCCTCATTGAGCATTGCTCTGGGACGTCCCACTTTGTAATGAATAGAGGCTCTGTGTCCCATGATGTACGATAAAGAAAATAGGATTTTACCTGTAAAATCCTTTTCTTGGAGTACGCCACGGGACACAGAGGTCCCCCCCCCCCTTCTCATGGGATCCTTACTGCTTTTCTACAAAACTGAGGTACTTCACTTAGGGGAGGGGTTATAAAGAGAGGAACTTGTCTTAATTGGTTGTGCCAGTGTCCATTCACCTTTGGTGAGCTATACAACCCACTATGTAATGAATAGAGAATCTGTGTCCCGTGGTGTACTCCAAGAAAAGGATTTTACAGTTAAGCTGTTATAAAAAATCTAGTTTTTTTTTTCTTCACAAAATTGTCATATTATCAGGTTATTTCTCAAACACAGCATATGCATACCACAAATTACACCCCAAAACACATTCTGCTATTTCTCCTGAGTATGGTGATACCACATGTGTGAGACTTTTACACAGCGTGGCCACATACAGAGGCCCAACATGCAGGGAGCACCTTCACATGTGTGAGACTTTTACACAGCGTGGCCACATACAGAGGCCCAACATGCAGGGAGCACCTTCATATGTGTGAGACTTTTACACAGCGTGGCCACATACAGAGGCCCAACATGCAGGGAGCACCTTCAGGCGTTCTGGAGCACCCAGGCCAATTCTGACATTTCTCTCCTACATGTAAAAATCATAATTTATTTGCTAGAATATGACATAGAACCCCAAAACATTATGCATGTTTTTTTTTAGCAAACACCTTAGAGAATACAACTTTTTATCTTGCACGGTATTTGCGCAGCAATTTTTCAAATGCTTTTTTTTTAAAAAAAACAGTAAAGTTAGCCCAATGTTTTTGCATAATGTGAAAGATGAAGTTATGCCAAGTAGATAGATACCCAACACGTCACCCTTCTAAATTGCACACACTCGAGGAATGGCGCCAAACTTCGCTACTTAAAAATCCCCATAGGCGATGCTTTATTTTTTTACTGGTTACATGATTTGAATTACAGAGGAGGTCTAGGGCCAAAATGATTGCTCTCGCTCTAACATTCGCAGCGATACCTCACATGTGTGGTTTGAACACCGTTTTTATATGTGGGCGGGACTTACGGATGCGTTCGCATCTGCATGCAAGCACACGGGGATAGGGACAGTCGAAAAGCCGCTAGGATCATTCTTATGGTGTAGGGAATCGCTGGCTGAAAAAGTTGATAACTGAATGTTGCCTGTAGCTGCACCCATCATTCAGATATCCCCGCACAAAGTCAAGGACGTCCTATGACGGCCGGCGGGCGGGAAGTGGTCAAAACGCATTTTTTTTAACACAAAGTTGTCCATTTATACAATATTTCTAACACATAGCATGTACATACCATAAATGACAAAATACATTCTCCTCCTCCTGAGTACGGCGATACCACATGTGTGAGACTTCCACAGCCTGGCCACATACAGAGGCCGAGTACAGCAGAGCATGGCCGAGTACAGCAGAGCATGGCAGAGTGCGGCCGGGTATGGCAGATTACAGCAGAGCATGGCAGAGTATGGCTGGGTATGGCAGAGTACAGCAGAGCATGGCAGAGTGCGGTCGGGTATGGCAGAGTGCGGCCGGGTATGGCAGAGTGCGGCCAGGTATGGTAGAGTATGGATGAGCATGGAGGGATGGCTGAGCATGGAGGGATGGATGTGACTGCAATTGTCACTGAGCAGCGCTGTGGGCACTACAGATCCAGCCCACAGTGCTGCTGCCACAATCTCTCCTCTCACACTGTACCGATCGGTCCACAGAGGGGGAGAGAGGAAGCGGCGTCAGGACATGGCGCCGGTTTGTTTACAAGTGATCGCTCTGTCATTTGATGGAGCGATCACGTGGTAAACGGCCGCTATCAGGCGCCATTTTCCATGATTGACGTCCACCCAGGGCATGCGATTCTGGGATGACGTCAATGTACGCACTGAACCGCTCTGTAGTCGTCAGTTGGCTATGGGCCGGTCGTTAAGTGGGTAACACTAAATATATTCCACCACCCATACTGCTCACTGATTGGTCCAGAGTAGGGCGTGGACTGAGTGATAATCTTCCTTCTCTGTGCTGCAGACACAATTTATGTCTCTAGACTGGATTTATGGAGATTCTGGGGTTCAGCAAAAGGTCGATTTTCACCATAGATGTTGCTCTACCTAGGCACCTGGTGTATGTGCTTTGGGTCTTCTGCCCCATGCCCGGGTCTAGCATGATCTCTGACAGAACAATTCTCCCAGGATTACTTGCTCCGTTGTCTGCTGGCTGTGCCGGGTGGAGGGATATGTCTGTATAGTCTCAGACCCAAGTCACTGAGTGCAGTCTCAGGAGATGGGAGGCAGCGGTGTGGGATCTCTGCAACTTGTCTCATGTAAACATTTAACCTTCCACTGATTACTGAATACCAATATTATGAGTCGTGACCCTTACACTGTATCATTTATATTGTACATTGCATACTCCTGACCCCTGCACCACATATTCTATGTTGTACATTACATAGTCCTGACCCCTGCACTATATACTCTATATTGTACATTATATACTCCTGACCCCTGCACTATATACTATGGTGTACATTACATAATTCTGATACTATATAGTCCTATCTGTTGCATCTTATACAATATGTTGTAGATTACATAGTCCTGACTTCTCCTCTCTCCCCTCTGCTATATATACACATAATATGTATTCTCTTTTCATACACCACATTTCTACCAGCTGGACATTTTATATCTGATGATGTGATTGGAGCACAGACTTTTAAGTGGTGATAATAATGTGATAACATCCTCAAACTTTGGAACCTTAAACAGAAAGTGATAATGAGGGAGGAGTCAATAACCCAATGATGGAGGTCTTCAGGATCAGTCCAGTCTTCATCTTGGTTGTTCTCCCCCATCCTCACTCTCTGACCTCTGGTGGGGCTCAGCACCGCTGTTATTCATGACTAAATCATGGACTAAATAAGGAAGTGCAGGAAGATGGCAATGAGTGATAGAGGGGGTGGGGACACTCGTCTTATAATCCCCTCATCACTGTCACTCCTATAAAAGACAGTTCTCGTTGTTTCCTCACTCTCTGACTAAGGTCCATGAATAAAGAAATGATCTGGTAGGAGATAAGAGGAGCCATTTACTAGTTACCTTGAGGGGGGAATTGTAAGATCCTCAGAGACAAAGCTGTATGATGTGGGCGGAGTCCTGGTTTAGGGGAACCAATCAGCTCATGTCTAGTAATAATCTTTGTATTTCTATTTTAGTAGATGGACGGGAGATGAGGAAAACCTCAGAGGATTGTCTCACTTTATCTCCAGACTGTAAAGTAGAAGATGAGGACATCACACAGTATAGTCCAGGAGAAAACCCGACTACCTCAAATGTCCATCCGGCACCACACAGTGTAGATGGATCATCGTATTCCTCTTATCCTGAGGAACCTCAGACTGTGCGGGATGGTGCCGGGCCATCGTATTCCTCTTATCCTGAGGAACCTCAGACTGTGAGGGACGGTGCCGGACCATCGTATTCCTCTTATCCTGAGGAACCTCAGACTGTGAGGGACGGTGCCGTCCTTCCAACAGAGAAGAGGTTTTCCTGTTCTGAGTGCGGGAAGTGTTTCCGATTGAAATCTGATATTAACGTGCATAAAAGATCTCACACAGGGGAAAAGCCGTATTCCTGTACTGAGTGCAGAAAATGTTTTTCAGATAAGTCCAGTCTTTCCACACATCAGAGATCTCACACAGGGGAGAAGCCGTATTCCTGTCCTGAGTGTGGGAAATGTTTTTCACAGACGTCCAATCTTTCCATACATCAGAGATCTCACACAGGGGAGAAGCCGTATTCCTGTCCTGAGTGCGGGAAATGTTTTTCACAGAAGTCTGATGTTTCCAAACATCAGAGATCTCACACGGGGGAGAAGCCGTATTCCTGTCCTGAGTGTGGGAAATGTTTTTCAGTGAAGTCCAGTCTTTACACACATCGGAGATCTCACACAGGGGAGAAGCCGTATTCCTGTCCTGAGTGTGGGAAATGTTTTTCACAGACGTCCAGTCTTTCCAAACATCAGAGATCTCACACGGGGGAAAAGCCGTATTCCTGTACTGAGTGCAGAAAATGTTTTTCAGATAAGTCCAATCTTTCCACACATCAGAGATCTCACACAGGGGAGAAGCCGTATTCCTGTCCTGAGTGCGGGAAATGTTTTTCAGAGAAGTCCAGTTTTTCCAAACATCAGAGATCTCACACGGGGGAGAAGCTGTATTCCTGTCCTGAGTGCGGGAAATGTTTTTCACAGAAGTCTGATGTTTCCAAACATCAGAGATCTCACACGGGGGAGAAGCCGTATTCCTGTCCTGAGTGCGGGAAATGTTTTTCACAGAAGTCCAATCTTTCCACACATCAGAGATCTCACATGGGCGAGAAGCTC
The DNA here is from genome assembly GCF_905171775.1 of Rana temporaria. NCBI lineage: Eukaryota > Metazoa > Chordata > Amphibia > Anura > Ranidae > Rana > Rana temporaria. The sequence continues at coordinate 1,343,361 of NW_024404459.1, read as the reverse complement.
CTGTCATGAGTGAGGAAATTGTTCCTCACTGAAGTCTTGTCTTCCTGTACATCAGGGATCCCACACAACCCTTGAGGTGTATTAGTGAGTGCGGGAAATGTCTTGTATATGAATGTTGCTGGACATCACAGGTCTCATGTGGGGAAGAAGCACACCCTGATATACACCTCAGATATACTCCATGGCTGATCTTCATCATGGAAGAAACACTTCATAAGGAGATCAGAGATCACCAAAGACATGGATGAAGTGTTGTACCGTGTTGGCCATTGATAGCAGGAGAAAAATAAAAATTGAGTCATGACCTCTCATTGGCTGAGTACATTTTGGGGTGGAAGATTTCACAAACACTTAGAGGTCGGTATAAAATAAAAATAGTTGAATGAATGTGAGCGGCCATGATGAATATTGGATGTATTTTATTTCATACTCTGATTTCCTTGGCTCCATCTAGTGGCCATTAAGCGTTATTGTGCTATTTTTACTGATTGAGGTATTTAATGAAAAATACAGTTTTATGGCCACTAGATGGAGCTGACAATCATAGGAAATCACTGTGTTACATTCTAGCAATATGGGTAAGAGCTGAATGAATTTCCTATAAGTAGAGCCCTCAGTTTGCTCTGTCAGACATGATTTCATACTAATACCTGAGATCATACTCATACACTTATCAGTACAGCAGATATTGGGGGATAGAAGGGAATATGTATGGAAGCCTCACCTTCTAATACAACCCATTCAGTTTATAATAGAAATGAAAGGCAAAACATTTGTGTATAGATATAAAATATATTAGAAGTACTTTTCTCCCCTTTTTTATAAGTGATCACATTCCCTCTGTTCTCAGCTGCATAAGAGTTGGGATAGGAGAAACAGCAACACACCGGTCTTCCCAGTGAATGGCTGTGCAGGGGGGAGGTTGTAAGCACAAGTCTGATCATTGGAGGAGAGCAGGTTGACTTCCAAGCTCAGCACAGCCAGCAAACTGACCATGTTGTGCTTTCCTGCCTAGTGTGGTCAGTTCTTACCCGGAAAGTAGAGGGAGTGGCAGGATCACCAGGGATTTCACACAAAGGAAGCAATACAAAGAGAACAGGAGACTTCTTCATACCAGTACATGGGACAGCAGACACAGATCAGGAAGAGGAAATGTTGGACTTATATATTCTTTACCCAGTTCAGCCTTGGGAAGGTTTCACCCCCCTCCCTTCATGACCAGCCCAGGCCATTGTTTGCTATTTAACACTGCGCTCCGTTACCTGGTAATTGCTCAGTCATGTGACGCTGTACACAAATGACATTTATATTATTGTTTCACACTGACATCACCAGTGACACCAATACAGAGATCAGTGATAATACTATGCACTGTCACTGTACTAATGACACCGGCTGGGAACTGACATCACCAGTGACACCAAAACAGAGATCAGTGATAATACTATACACTGTCACTGTACTAATGACACCGGCTGGGAACTGACATCACCAGTGACACCAATACAGAGATCAGTGATAATACTATGCACTGTCACTGTACTAATGACACTGGCTGGGAACTGACATCACCAGTGACACCAATAGAGAGATCAGTGATAATACTATGCACTGTCACTATACTAATGACACCGGCTGGGAACTGACATCACCAGTGACACCAATACAGAGATCAGTGATAATACTATGCACTGTCACTGTACTAATGACACCGGCTGGGAACTGACATCACCAGTGACACCAATACAGAGATCAGTGATAATACTATGCACTGTCACTGTACTACTGACACCGGCTGGGAACTGACATCACCAGTGACACCAATACAGAGGTCAGTGATAATACTATGCACTGTCACTGTACTAATGACACCGGCTGGGAACTGACATCACCAGTGACACCAATACAGAGATCAGTGATAATACTATGCACTGTCACTGTACTAATGACACTGGCTGGGAACTGACATCACCAGTGACACCAATACAGAGATCAGTGATAATACTATGCACTGTCACTGTACTAATGACACCGGCTGGGAACTGACATCACCAGTGACACCAATACAGAGATCAGTGATAATACTATGTACTGTCACTGTACTAATGACACCGGCTGGGAACTGACATCGCCAGTGACACCAATACAGAGATCAGTGATAATACTGTGATGGATTAGGTAAAATGCCCATTTTCTATGCATCTTTTCTATACTATAAAGTCTATATTTTTCCTGTATATATAAATTGCTTTTATATTCCTTGCTCAAAATGGCCGCTAGTAGCACCCCCTCCCATCGAGTGAAGAATGTAACTAAAAGATGGCGCCTCCACCCAAGACTACACCCTATCTGATGACACTCAGATCCTGGAGGAAGTTCACCTTACATGGACACAACCAATCAGAAGCTACGAGTATCTAGATAACATTATGCTAATGATACATTTACTTACAGCATTAGTCGCTCACCTATAAAACCCCCCATGTATCCGGAACCAATAAAGAGAGCATCTTAAATCTGAGCACAGTCTCAGTGTGGTCCTTTTCTCGTGCATGCACTATATCATATAGGCCTAATCAGGACGGGGAAGATACTCGCCAGACGATTAGTCTGATCCATATCAGCTGGTGCCCTAACGTGAGGGCCCCGGGTTGTAAACCAACGGACAGCCGATCGCGAAGGCGCCGAGGTGGACCAGTGCAGACGAGCTGGAGACTGATCACCTCCAGAGTACGGTAAGACATACCTTTCAGTACCTTACCAGTACGTGACCCATCTCTGTTGTTGGTCTATCTATGTCTGATGTGGTTGCCGGCGGTCACCAGAGACAGGTAATTGCTTGCCGGGGTCTAATTTGTATCGAACCTGTTGTGCTTTTTTAAGGTCATTTTTACCCGCACAGTAATTTATTTTGAATTCTTTTCTAATAAAGATATTTTTGAATACAAGTCAATCTATATGACATAGTCTATAATATGAAACTTATTCACGGAGACGTATGATCATACAAAATAGCTAATTTATTGGTAGACAAAATATGAATATTTTACATGAAATTAAAATACCAATTGCGTTCCATAAACGACTTGAAAATCAATCAACATACCCCCAAACTGGGCATTTAGTATACTTGATATTTGTGCAATGGTAGGTTCTCAATTTAGTTACAATAACTTTATGTAAATGACAATGAAACGAAAGCGTCTATTTCACATGTCCATCCGTTACTATACTGCAGGTAAGTAAGTGATTAACAATGTGAAATATATTGGACGTTTGTTTTGTCAATAAAATTGGAACTATGTAAGAAGAAAAATATATAGTGAAAAATTGTACTCTTTAAGGAAAAATCTACCAGTTATTGATTATGAGAACAAATCATGATTATAAGATATTCAATACTTCAATATTTTAGGGAACAACAATAGATTCAAGATAAAAATCAAAAATGGCATAATTACCAATTCCAAAACGACTATTTCCTACTGGCAAGTGACCAGAGCTAAATGGCTACAGTGGCTTTCTATGGATCTTCATGGGACAAGAATATGTCCTCATGCATAGTGCAAGTGTGCCCCTCCCTGTCGGAGTCAGTCCTTAATCATCCCTGCATGGGTCCTCCTTCAGTCATTGATCCATTGATTGATTGATTGATCCCTCATTGATCTCTCTCATCTTATCCTTTATACCCGTCAGGACAATAAGACTATAAAATTATACCAAGTTCTGCCCAGCCGATATGTGTCCTTAACTCATAGGTTCGTGGCCCATATGGGAATTCCTGTCAAGACGTGTCTGGTTTCTATTGGCTGACAACGTAATGATTAACTGTTCCCTAGGCTTTGAGGACCTCCAAGTGATATTACTTTCAACCACTAGGTGTCTGACCTTTATTGTGAGATTATCTGTACCTTAATATTTATATTATTGGGGAGACTATCTACATATATGTGTATATATATGTATATATATTGTAAGGGGTTAGCTCGGTAGCCGGGTGTGTGTCCCCCTGGATGGGTTCACTACACACTGAATTTATACAGACAGGCAGTCGAAGACGGTTCAAAACAAAGATTTTGGTTTATTCTTCCATCTTGCTGGAAACAAGTGCAAGCATCCAACCAGCATAAACAAAATCAAACATAAAATAAACCCTGGCCACTTTGGGCGTCTACCTTCCACACAGGAACCTACAGCCTAGTGCTGGGCAGACACTGCTGGTCATACAGCAGAAAAACAATAGTCTCTTTTTGATTTTTATCACACAGAAAAATCAATCAACTCCTCAGAAGACTTTCAGCTACTGCTCTCCTTCACTCAGAAAGCCTCAGGATGCAGCAAATCAGTGGTAATCCTCTGGATTACTTATAGAGGCCTTAATTGCCTCATTCTGAACACCTGACGTCTTCCAACGCCCTTAAACCTTTTCTGGCTACTTCTGCAGCCGAAGCCTAATAACAATTGGTGTATTGTCTAAACAAGGCAGAAATGTATCTCCCATCTGTGACAACACCCACAGATTTACCTGACTTCCTGTAACACATACCCCCCCTCTTGTTTCAACCCTAGGGTTGGGACACAGGTTGCCAGGCAGGCATGCACTCGGGGCAACCCATCTGCATTCCCCATTTTAGCACCGGGGCGATGCGTTACCACAAAACAAAATTCCTGGAGTGCCACCTATTTATTCTCCTATTGGTCTCTTTGTTCTGTGCCATCCACTTCAATGGGGCATGATCTGTCACCAGTTCAAACTGTCTACCCACGAGGTAGTACCGGAGAGAATCCAAAGCCCATTTCACCGCCAAGCACTCTTTTTCAATGGTGGCATAATTCTCCTCATGGGCCTTTAACTTTCGGCTGAGGTACATAACAGGGTGTTCCTCTCCCTTGATAATCTGAGACAGTACAGCTCCTAAGCCCACATTTGACGCATCTGTCTGAACCACAAAGTCCCGTGAGAAATCAGGCGAATTTAAAACTGTCTGACTACATAAGGCCTGCTTTAACGCCTGAAAAGCTGTTTCTGCTTCGGGAGTCCATTTGGTCATTACAGACTCCTTCCCTTTGGTCAAATTGGTCAGGGGAGCAGCCTGTGAGGCAAAATGGGGGATAAAGCGGTGATAATAGCCCGCCATCCCCAAAAATGCACGAACCTGTTTCTTGTTGGTGGGACGTGGCCAATCCTGAATAGCCTCAACTTTGGGGCTTGATTAGACCTCTTTCAATGGTATACCCCAGATACTTCGTCTCTTCTAGCCCAAGGGTACATTTTTTTGGATTGGCTGTAAACCCGGCTTTCCAGATGGAATCCAACACAGCCTGAACTTTTGGCAAGTGTGATTCCCAATACTCACTGTGGATGACAACGTCATCGAGGTATGCAGCAGCATAGGCTCGATGAGGCCGAAGGGTCTTATCCATGGTGCGTTGGAATGTGGCGGGGGCATTTTGTAACCCAAAAGGCATCCTCTGATATTGGAAAGATCCGTCTGGAGTTACAAATGCTGTTTTTTTCCTGGCCGACTCCGAGAGAGGAATTTGCCAATAACCCTTGGTCAGGTCTAACGTTGTCATATATTGGGCAGTGCCTAGACGATCAATCAGTTCATCTATGTGGGGCATAGGATAAGTGTCAAACTTAGTGATTTGATTCAGGTGGCGAAAGTCATTACAAAACCGCCAACTTCCATCTGGTTTGGGCACTAAGACAATGGGACTGGACCAATCACTATTTGACTCTTCTATCACCCCCAGCTCAAGTATTTTTTTTACTTCCTGGCGAATTGCCTCTCGCCGAGCTTCTGGAATTCTATAAGGCTTCAACTTGACCTTATCCCCTGGTGTGGTGATAATGTCATGTTCAACTCCGGAGACCCAACCTGGCAGGTCTGAAAACTTCTCCTTATTACGGAGCACAAATTCTTTAACCTCCTGTTGCTGAGTTTTGGATAGAGTCTCCGCTATCCCAACTTCAGGGACAGCCAGGTTAAATGGAGCAGAAAATCGGGTAGTTTTAGCGACCAAGGACTCTCTATCCTTCCATGGTTTCAGCAAGTTCACGTGATACCCTGTTTCCCCGAAAATAAGCCCTACCTCGAAAATAAGACCTAGCGTTATTTTTGTGGATGGCTGCAATATAAGCCCTAACCCGAAAATAAACCCTAGTTAAAGTCATCGTAAAAACGTAATCCGTTTTGTAAAAAGATTATATAATGTGCAGTGTGTCTCCTTTTTGTAACTTTGTTTTGGAAAATACAAGCTGGGCACTCACGTGACCGGCTGGAGATATTCTCCTCTCCAACGTCAGTGGTCCCTTCCTCTGCAGTGCTTAGAGTGGAGAAGAGCTACGGCGGGTCACTGTGCTGGCTATCATTCTTTAAAGGATCAGGATATATTTTTTTTCTTTTTGGGGTTACAACCACTCTAAGATCGTCATAATGACATGACTGTATTTGAATAAATGTAGATTATTGTACATAACGTAAAGAAATAAGACATCCCCTGAAAATAAGCCCTAGTGTGATTTTTGTAGCCAAAATTAATATAAGACCCGGTCCTATTTTCGGGGAAACACGGTAGAGCTAATTTTATAATTCACCACTCCCATTTTTTCCAACACTTCATATGGACCCTGCCATTTGGCTAGGAATTTACTTTCAACTGTGGGGACCAGCACCAACACCCTATCACCAGGTGCAAAGGAACGGACCTGGGCCCCACGATTGTAAATCCTTTGTTGAGCCAATTGGGCTTGGGCTAAATGTTCCTTCACAATCGGCATCACTTGGGCAATTCTATCTTGCATTTGGGCTACATGTTCAATCTCACTTCGATGAGGGGAACTCTCACTCTCCCATGTTTCCCTGGCAATGTCCAGTAGGCCCCGGGGGTGCCTCCCACAGTAGCTCAAACAGAGAGAAACCTGTGGACGATTGGGGAACCTCTCTTATTGCAAACATCAGATAAGGGAGCAGATAATCCCAATTCTTTCCGTCTTTATCCACCACCTTCCTCAACATTTTTTTTAAGGTTTTATTAAACCTTTCCACTGACCCGTCTGTTTGAGGGTGATATACTGATGTACGTAATTGGGTCACTTTCAGGAGTTTACAAAGTTCTTTGGTCACCCTAGACATGAACGGGGTGCCCTGGTCAGTTAGGACTTCCTTATGAAGACCCACACAGCTGAAAACATGAAACAACTCTTTGGCAATTGTTTTAGCAGAGGTGTTTCGGGGAGGAATCGCTTTTGGGTACTGGGTGGCATAGTCCATTAAGGGGCCAACCAAGTCCATGGCGATCCTCGATAATGGGCAGGGGTACCAACGGACTGCGGAAATGTGGCATGGGTGCAGTAATCTGACACACTGGACAGGAAGAGCAGTACAATTCCACTTCCTTAGTGATCCCAGGCCAATAAAACCTCTGGGTGATCCTCTCCCGGGTTTTTTTCTGCTCCCAAATGTGCCCATGGGCCAGTTCCAAAACCATCTTGCGGTACGGTTTAGGCACTACCAGTTGCTCAATGGTGTCCTCTATCCTTTGTGAGACTCAATATAACAGGTCCCTTTCAATAATGAAGTAAGGGAGGGCGACCCTCTAGTCAGGGTTAACTAACTCCCCATCTATCTTCACTACATTCTCCCGGGCTCTTAGCAATGTGGGGTCCCTCAATTGCTCAGTGACAAAATTTTCTCTGTGCACCTCGAGGTCAAACCCTATTGGCCGCTGTTCCTCTTCTGAGGTAGCAGGCTCCTCCCTAGGGACTGGTCTTTCCCCTGCTAAGACTGAGAATGGAAACTCCAGAGAATCCTCACAGTTATAGGTTTCTGGAGTAGATGGTTCAGCCTCAGAAGAACCACCTACTGGGGAATCTGGGCAGTCCCAGAGTTCCCAGAATTTTGGGAAATCCCTTCCCACAATGGCGTCATGTGGCAGTTTGGGAACTAAACCCACCCGGTGACACAAGTTACCGAGGGAGGTTTCAAAGGAAACCGTAGTCACCGGATATTCTTGAGTGTCCCCATGTACACAAACTACAGCCATTTTCCTCGGATGTAAGGTTTTTCCCACCACTAGATCACTTTTCACTAAGGTGACCAGGCTACCTGAATCCAACAATACCACAACATCTTTACCATCTAAGCACATTCTATATAAAGGTTTCTCATTTCCCTTTACTGCAGTGCATGTGGTTGCAAAAAGGGACTGTCGTCTCTCTGTCAGAAAGTCACACTGCATGGGTTCATCTACCGCTGGGCAAACCGCTGCTACATGTCCCTCTTCCCGGCAATGGTAACAAATCAACCTTCTGGTCCTCTCCTGTGGGATGGGTCTTCCAGGCCGCTCTCGCCAAACATTAGCAGTAGTCCCGATAATTCCTCTAGTTGCTCCTTGGTAACTCTCTCCACCCCCATCCCTTGATGCAGTCTTACCTATAGGTGGGGAGGGTCTGGTCTTGGGGTGAAAAGTCTGTGAGTCTCTGGTGGAAGAGGACAAATTCTCTGTGGTTAGGTACCTTTCGACCAGGTCTACAAGTTTGTCTGCGGTTTCCGGACCACCATGGTTCACCTATTTCTGCAGGGTGTTAGGAAGAGACCTAAGAAATTTGTCCATGACTACTCGCTCCAAAATTTTTGGTCCAGACAGAGTTTCTGGCTGCAGCCATTTCTTAGCCAAATGGATGAGGTCATACATCTGCGACCGAGGTGGCTTCCTCTGCTGATATCTCCAATTGTGGACCCGCTGAGCACGGACATCCAGGGTTACACCGAAACGTGCCAATATTTCCAATTTCAATCGATCATAGTTTTTTGCATCTGCAAGCTCCAAATCAAAATATGCCTTTTGGGCTTCTCCAGATAATAGGGGGGCCACTAGTCCAACCCACTGGTCTTTAGGCCAACTCTCTCTTTCCGCTGCTCTCTCAAACGTGGTCAGAAACATCTCAGGGTCATCATCTGCAGTCATCTTTGGCAATAAGTGTCTTACCCGAAAAGTCGGTATGTTACTGGCCTGACTCCCAGCCTCTGTCTGCTGTTTCTGAAGCTGTTTCACGATGGCCTCCATTTGCTGCTGGTGTCTCTGTTCCAAGCCTGCAATGCTCTCTTGGTGAGCTGCAAGGCTCTCTTGGTGAGCCTGTTGTTGAGCTGCGTGAGCCTGTTGTTGAGCTGCAAGGCTCCGCTGCAAACCTGCATTTGTCTGCTGTTGATTTGCATTTGCTATAGCCAGCTGTTTCAGTATCTCCTCCATTTTGGGTTTACTTTAACTGCCCGCGGCACTCCGCCATATGTAAGGGGTTAGCTCGGTAGCGGGGTGTGTGACCCCCTGGATGGGTTCACTACACACTGAACTATACAGAGAAGCAGCCGAAGATGGCTGAAAACAAAGATTTTGGTTTATTCTTCCATCTTGCTGGAAACAAGTGCAAGCATCCAAACAGCATAAACAAAATCAAACATAAAATAAAACCTGGCCACTTGGGGCGTCTACCTTCACCACACAGGAACCTATCTATGGAGTCTGGCACAGCCTAGTGCTGGGCAGACACTGCTGGTCATACAGCAGAAAACAATAGTCTTTTTGATTTTATCACACAGAAAAATCAACACCACCTCACCTCTTCAGAAGTCTTTTCAGCTCACTGCTCTCCTTCACTCAAAAAGCCTCAGGATGCAGCAATCAGTAGTAATCCTCTGGATTACTTATAGAGGCCTTAATTGCCTCATTCTGAACAGCTGAAGTTTTCCAACGTCCCTAAACCTTTCTGACTACTTCTGCAGCCGACACCTAATAACAATTGGTGTATTGTCTAAACAAGGCAGAAATGTATCTCCCGTCTGTGACAACACCCACAGATTTACCTGACTTCCTGTCACAATATATATATGTACATATACATATACATCATCATATAGCATATATATATATACAGTATATGTGTGTGTTTATTTCTATGTGTATATATATCTATATATACACACACATATATATATATATATATTAGTCTACCTGCATTAAAATGTTAAAATGCTATTAAAGTCATTTTTATATACATTTTTATTTATTAGTAATAAAAAATTGTAAACCCTAAAATATGGTTTTACCCATGGACTGTTCTATTACAGTTATACAGGGTTTATATTTGTATACTTTATAAAAAAAAAAAAAAAAAAAATTTAATGATTATAAATGTATTTTTCATTGATATGTATATGTATGATGTGTATAGTTGCATTACATATGTGGGATTCCATTCATTTACTATACACCATTCACATGTAAATAGGCACATGTATGAGCTTTAGATATTGATAAAAACAATGTTTTTTAATAATTAGGTTAATGTATATTGTTTGGTGGGAATGTAACTTTATTATTTTATTAATATGTGGTGTATAATGTGTGCTGATTCGTGTTCAACTTTTTCTGTATTTTTCACTTCCTCATACTGTAATCCCGCTACATCACGCGAGATTACAGTGAGAGAAGCAGTTCTCAGGAGTTTCCAGCCTGTCTCCCCTGAGAATGCCTGAGAACTGAATAGCGGTATTTTACCGCACTTTCATAGAGAAAATTGAGTACTGTCCGTGATACTTTTTTTATTTGCACTAACATACAATTTTTCAGGACAAGCTTTCGGGTGTTACCCCTTCTTCAAGGTCCAAGCAATAGAGTACTGCTTGGACCTTGAAGAAGGGGTAACACCCCGAAAGCTTGTCCTGAAAAATTGTATGTTAGTGCAAATAAAAAAAGTATCACGGACAGTACTCAATTTTCTCTATCACAATTGCACTAATACGGCTACAATCACGTCAATCGTTTCTCTGGGCTGCAGTTCCTCTGATCTCCACAAGATGTTGATCTCACTTCTACCATAGAGAGAAGAAGACTCTATGGAAGACAGGAAATGATGTCAGGGACAGACAGGAAGTTCCGGGTGAGAGGTGAGTCGGGAGGAATTAGTGAGGAGACATCTTTGGAATCGGCAGCAGAGGAGGTAATAAGATCATGGGCCAGATTCACGTAGCGCAGCGGATCTAATAGATCCGCTCGTTCTACGTGAATTAAGATCCGCTCCCGCAAGTTTAGGAGGCAAGTGGCTAATTCACAAACCACTTACCTCCAAACTTGCGACGGCGGATCCTAAATCCCCCAGCGGAATTCAAATTCCGCGGCTAGGGGAGTGTCATATTTAAATCAGGCGCGCTCCCGCGCCGATTTAAATACGCATGCGTCGTCCGGGGAATTTCCCGGCGTGCATTGCTCCCACTGACGTCAATAGGACGTCAGTGGTTGCGACGGGAGCTAGACTTGCGACGCGCGTGTTCGTGAATCGGCGTACGCAAACGACGTAGGAAATTTCAAACTCGACGCGGGAACGACGGCTATACTTAACAATACTTACCCCTGCTTTTAACAGGGGTAAGTATACGACGGGTACCGCGCTACGGAAACGACGTAAGAACACTGCGTCGGGTCCGCGTACGGTCGTGAATTTCGCGTATCTCGCTGATTTACATATTATTCAGTGTAAATCAGCGGGAACGCCCCCGGCGCCATTTTTAATTCAAAAAAAAGATCCGACAGTGTAACACAGTGTGACACTGTCGGATCTCAGCCCTATCTATGCGTAACTGGTTATATGAATCAGGCGCATAGATAGGACCTGAAAAAAGCTGAGATACGATGGTGTATCTGAGATACACCGTCGTATCTGCTTCGTGAATCTGGCCCCTTATCTTCTATTTACACCCAGTAACCCCGTCATGTCCGTCATCTTCCTCCATAGTCACTGTGACGTATTTTATCTCCAGCAGATGATGATACACACATATATAGTGTGGAGACCTAGATTAACCCCTTCAGGGTCAGAACATTCCCTCACTTACCGGGCCTGAACATTCTCTTCATTTCAGTTTATACTAACAGATTATGCGATAATACGGGTTGGGTTTTTGTTTTTTTAGAGGTGGACTTATGATACTTGATTTTGATTTTATAATCTTTATGGAGGAGGAAATAACTATTCCTGATGTCTGTGAAGGTTCAACACAAGGGATGTGTCTGGATGATGACTTTATCTTTGTAAGTATCCGGTGATGTCACTGTCTATTTCCCTATGTAGGAGTATTTAGAAGGACACAAGGATCTCTACAAGGACGCCATGATGGACAATCAGCCGCCCCTCACATCACCGGGTAAGAGGAGACTTTATTGTAAAGGAGAGAGCAGTACGGAGGCTCCACCTAGATCCCCCCATCATCTGATAAACACATAGAAACAATGTATTCAGTCAGTGTGTGTGTTTCCTACAGATGGATCCAGTAATGGGAACCCACCAGAGAGATGTCCCCGTCCTCTGTATTCCACACTGGTCAATATTAAAGAAGAGATAAAAGAGGAGGATGATGAGGATGGGGTGATGAAGGAAGAACACACCATCCCCCACCACCATCAGGTAGACGAGGAACAATTATTGGTGGTTAGGATTTATACACATGTTTATAATAATGAATGTTTTATTATATATTAAGAGTGGAAACCTCGGGGATGATAATATTGATATTAAAGAAGAGTATAAAGAGGAGGATGAGGAGTATGGAGTGATGGAGGAGTTTTCAGAAGGACACAAGGATATGATGGAGCCACCTAATACCAGGAACCCACCAGAGAGGTGTCCCCGTCCTCTGTATTCCCGGGATTCCACACAGGAAGGTCACACCATCCCTCACTGTTACAAGGTCAGTGGGACGGAGCATCTAGAACATGGACTGGTGGAGATGATGTGTGGATTTTGTATGTAAGTTTATATCTTACAGATGATATTCTCTCTCATTCTCTTGGTTTAGAGTGGAGATCCAATCGATATAGAATTTGAGGTGAAATCAGAAGAAGAAGAGACGTATGTGAGGGATGATCAGCAGTCTATGGAGGAGGATGGAATAACGGGGACATTTATAGAGGAGGACACTCCTACAGAGATCAGCACAGGTGGGTCATTAACACTAAATCCATTCCTCCACCCATACTGCTCACTGATTGGTCCAGAGTAGGGCGGGGACTGGGTGATATCAGCCTGTAATCCCATGGTCACTTTCCTGAGCTGTGTTCCCCGTCCTGTATTCCTGTATTTCTCTCGGATAATCTTCCTTCTCTGTGCTGCAGACACAATTTATGTCTCTAGACTGGATTTATGGAGATTCTGGGGTTCAGCTGGCAGCAAAATGTTGATTTTTCACCATAGAGTTTGCTTGACCTAGACACCTGGGGTATGTACCTTGGGTCTTCTGCCCCATGCCCGGGTCTAGTGAGATCTCTGACAGAACAATTCTTCCTCTGTTATTTGCTGGCTGTGCCGGGTGAAGGGATATGTCTGTATAGTCTCAGACCCAAGTCACTGAATGCAGTCTGAGGAGATGGAAGGCAGCGGTGTGGGATCTCTGTTACTTGTCTAATGTAAACATTTCATATCATGAGTCCTAACCCATCACTATATACTCTGTTGTACATTACATACTCCTGACCCCTGCACTATATACTCTGTTGTACATTACATGCTCTTTATTATCTCTGAACAAGAACGGTTGGAGAGCCGGGTTAGGGCCAGGACACATTTGAGTAGATGTAATGACAATTAGCAGACTCCGAGACTTCTATAGGTAGACTGCTATACAGTGGAAGGCCTCCAGCCGGACACCACTTCTGTATTGGTAGGACTGCTGTCTCCTATGGTAACAAATCTTGTTACAGTCACTAACAGTAGTTCTACATAACTCTTGGTAACACAGAATAGTTCTCTTCTTCTCACACAGTCTCTCACTGCAGATCTTCACTCCCTGGGCTCCCGGTCTCTCATTAGTAGGAATGAGCGTCATGTTCGGGTCGAACATGAGTTCCACTCTAACATTGGCTGTTTGCCCGTTCATCGAAAAATGAACATTATGGGGCGTTCGCGCCAAATTCGAGCGCCGCGTCACACCCCATAATGCACGGTGAGATCGCAGTGCATTGCTGTGTGATGATTGGCCAAAGCATGCACTATGACCCGCATACTTTGGCCAATCCCAGTGCCGTCAGCAAAGAGAGCCACAATTGGCCAAAGGCAGGGTGCTTTTGGCCAATCATGGCTCAGGGGGACTAAGTCCACGCCCCACACTATATAAGGCTGCATGCACGTTCCCTACCCCTGTTGCTAAATCGTAGAAAGAAATTTGGTCCCAGCCATCCACATGCTCAGCGTCTGAATGCTACCTTGGCTACTGCATCTGCACTGCAACTGCTGCCTTTTCAGCTGGTAGACTCTGCCCCTTTTTGTGAATTTGTGGAATGTGCGGTACCTCAGTGGCAGGTTCCCAAACGCCATTTCTGGGAAGGATGCAGGACAGGGTGCACTATTGTTGGAGCTTGTTCTGCCACCACACCTCCAAAATGCTAGTGGTGGCTCTCTCCTCCACTCCCTCTTCTTCCTCTATGGCCTCTTCCTCTGCAGATTTTTCCTCCTGAACCAGCGATGCTCTGTAGACGTTCAAGGGGCTACGCAAGCACTCAGGCAAAAAGATGCCATGCGGTGCTTAAGTTAGTCTGCTTAGGGGACAGGAGCCACACTGGGGCAGAGATTATGTCAGCTCTGCAGGGGTAGGCTCAGAGGTGGTTGACGCCACGCCAGCTTCAGCCAGGAATGGTTGTAGGCACCAACCTCCTCTCTGCCCTCCGACATGGACATTTGACCCATGTGCCCTGTTTTCAGGAACTTTCCCAGAACTTATCCACCCTTTGCAGAGGGAGCAGACGATGAAACATCTTTGGGAGGCCTTGCAGAAATGTTTGTGCAATGCGTTTCCAGAGCCCGGGAGGTTACAATTTCCTGGTGCTGGACAACGTGTTCCTGAGGCTTCGTTTAGTCAGAGAAAGAGCGGTGGAGAAGGTGGCCGTCTGACCGATGCCTTCAGACAATTCTTCAGTCCGCAGCCCCAAGGTCTAATCGGTTCCAGCAACCGTCGCCAGTGTCTGAATTACATGGTGCAGGAATATCTAGGGGCAAGATCAGACTTGGAGACCTTTCCAACAGAAAATCCTCTGGGTTACTGGGTCTTGAGGATGGTCCACTGGCCAGAGCTTGCACAATATGCAATTGAGCTACTGGCCTGTCCTGCATCCAGCGTTCTTTCTGAACGCACATTCAGTGCTGCTGGAGGCTTTGTAACCGATCACAGAGTGCGCCTGTCCACAGACTCTGTTGATCGGCTCACCTTCATGAAAATGAATCTGTCTTGGCTCACCAGCTACCAAGCACCTGATGCTGATGTAACCAATTGATTTTTCTATGGATGTGGGATCCCTTAAAGACTGCCTATGCTGAGTGACTATCCTATTCCTCCTCAATGTTCATGTTGATAGCTTCTAAGAATATTTTTGTTTCAGGGCACTACCACCACTGCCTAAGGCCCAATTTTTCTGCCCCTGTTTACACGCCCCTGTTAATTACAATTTTTGATCTAATATTTCACAGCAGAGCCCGTTCCTGCACCCACCAAGAGTAACGGTGAGGACTTAATGTGTTCTGGTACCACCAACACCTAAGGCACAATTTTCCCCTACTTTCAAACATCCGACTTACAAACGACTCCGACTTACAAACGGAGGGAGACAACAGGAAGTGAGAGGAAATCTACCCCTAGGAAGGGAAATTCTCTTCTGTAAGAGTTGATATGGGAAAAAGGTGTCTCCTCTCCACTGATGCTTTATCACCAATCCTTGTTTCCCTAATAACCCCAAATGTTCTAAATCCAACTGTCATTGGGACAGAAAGTGAGGTGAAATCTTCTGAACACGGGGCACAGACAGCAAAACAAATGTTACAGGGGTGATAACCCTTCCCTATGTTTTCCAAAAAGCTTCAAATTCGATTTTTTGGCTGGAGCTACACTTACAAAATGTACCAGTTCCAAATTACTAACAGATTCTACTTAAGAACAAACCTCCAGTCCCTGTCTTGTTTGTAACCCGGGGACCGCCTGTATACTGCTGTTCAGAGTATATAGAGCCTGTGGGCACTTTTGATTTTTCATGTTCGGGCCCCATAAAGTTTAACAGTGTTCGAATGTTCGCACAAACTTTCGGTCCATTCGCTTGTTCTGCCGCGAACCGAACCGGAAGGTGTTGGGCTCCTCCCTACTCACTGGACTTCCAGATTCAGTGGCCACTGAATGTCCTGAGCTCTTCTACAGCTAACCCGCTGTATATTCCTCAATCGCCACCCCCACTATCCTGCTGGGCCCCTGGCTTGACACTTACTGATCCTCAAGCGTCACCCCCGCTATCCTGCTGGGCCCCTGGCTTGGCACTTACTGATGCTCCTCAAGCGTCACCCCCGCTATCCTGCTGAGCCCCTGGCTTGACACTTACTGATCCTCAAGCGTCACCCCCGCTATCCTGCTGGGCCCCTGGCCTGACACTTACTGATCCTCAAGCATCACCCCCGCTATCCTGCTGGGCCCCTGGCTTGACACCTGCTGAAGCTTTCCCACTTCTTCACTGTCCCAGGCTGGTGAGAAGATTGCTCTGGTACTGGCTCCAGCTTACTAACTGTAGTCTCCGGTAACAAGGTGGATGGTCCCTTAGTGGCGACAGCTTCCCCTCCACCTCCGACCACAACTGATTCCCCGTTCAGCTAAATCTTTACTCTCGGTGGGAATAAAATCCTGCACTCCCAACCCTGCTCTGATAATCTTGTTCCTGGATAGGCCTCAGGCTTCTGGCCTAGCAACCCGGGCGACATAACACACGTCCACCCAGACAGCCATCCAGGTGGCACAGAACCTCGATCACCTAACTCCACCCAAATAAATAGGCTCTCCCAGCAGGCCAAGAGACAAAAAAAACCCTTGCCAATTGGCTGAGGCACCCCATCCATTCATAATCCGACCTTGCTACACCCTTGTCTATCTAGTGCCACCTAGTGACAGAAGAGAAAAGGTGCAGCCATCCAAAGTTAGAGAGGAATCAGTAGATCTCCTAACAATAAGCAAGGATAACTACCACCTGGTGAACTCAATTTATTAGCCACCCTTCCTAAACACCTGGGTGCTACATGTTCATTACATACTCCTAACCCCTGCACTATATACTCTATGTTGTACATTACATACTCCTGACCCCTGCACTATATTCTCTATGTTGTACATTACATACTCCTGACCCCTGCACTATATTCTCTATGTTGTACATTACATACTCCTGACCCCTGCAATATATACTCTATGTTGTACATTACATACTCCTGACCCCTGCACTATATAATCTATGTTGTACATTACATACTCCTGACCCTCGTCCTATAATCCCCTCATCACTGTCACTCCTATAAAAGACAGTTCTCGTTGTTTCCTCACTCTCTGACTAAGGTCCATGAATAAAGAAATTATCTGGTAGGAGATCAGAGGACCCATTTACTAGTTACCTTGAGGTGGGAATTGTAAGATCCTCAGAGACAAAGCTGCCTGATGTGGGCGGAGTCCTGGTTTAGGGGAACCAATCAGCTCATGTCTAGTAATAATCTTTGAATTTCTATTTTAGTAGGTGGATGGGAGATGAGGAAAACCTCAGAGGATTGTCTTACTTTGTCTCCAGACTGTAAAGTAGAAGATGAGGACATCACACAGTATAGTCCAGGAGAAAACCCGACTACCTCAAATGTCCATCCGGCACCACACAGTGTAGATGGACCATCGTATTCCTCTTATCCTGAGGAACCTCAGACTGTGTGGGACGGTGCCGGACCATCGTATTCCTCTTATCCTGAGGAACCTCAGACTGTGCGGGACGGTGCCGGACCATCGTATTCCTCTTATCCTGAGGAACCTCAGACTGTGCGGGACGGTGCTGGACCATTGTATTCCTCTTATCCTGAGGAACCTCAGACTGTGCGGGACGGTGCCGGACCATCGTATTCCTCTTATTCTGAGGAACCTCAGACTGTACGGGATGGTGCCGGACCATCGTATTCCTCTTATCCTGAGGAACCTCAGACTGTGCTGGACGGTGCTGTCTTTCCAACACATAAGAGGTTTCCATGTCCTGAGTGCGGGAAATATTTTTCACAGAAGTCCTATCTTTCCACACATCAGAGATCTCACACGGGGGAGAAGCCTTTTTCCTGTCCTGAGTGTGGGAAATGTTTTTTAACGAAGTCCAATCTTTCCAAACATCAGAGATCTCACACTGGGGAGATGTCTTTTTCCTGTTCTGAGTGTGGAAAATGTTTTTCAGATAAGTCCAATCTTTCCACACATCAGAGATCTCACACGGGTGAGAAGCCTTTTTCCTGTTCTGAGTGCGGGAAATGTTTTTCACAGAAGTCCAATCTTTCCAAACATCAGAGATCTCACACGGGGGAGATGTCTTTTTCCTGTCCTGAGTGCGGGAAATGTTTTTCAGAGAAGTCCAATCTTTCCAAGCATCAGAGATCTCACACGGGGGAGATGTCTTTTTCCTGTTCTGAGTGTGGAAAATGTTTTTCAGATAAGTCCAATCTTTCCACACATCAGAGATCTCACACGGGTGAGAAGCCTTTTTCCTGTTCTGAGTGTGGGAAATGTTTTTCACAGAAGTCCAATCTTTCCAAACATCAGAGATCTCACACGAGGGAGATGTCTTTTTCCTGTTCTGAGTGCGGAAAATGTTTTTCAGAGAATGCCAATCTTTCCACACATCAGAGATCACACACAGGTGAGAAGCCTTTTTCCTGTTCTGAGTGTGGGAAATGTTTTTCACGGAAGTCCAATCTTTCCATACATCAGAGATCTCACACGGGGGAGAAGCCTTTTTCCTGTTCTGAGTGCGGGAAATGTTTTTCAGATAAGTCCTATCTTTCCAAACATCAGAGATCTCACACGGGGGAGAAGCCTTTTTCCTGTTCTGAGTGCGGAAAATGTTTTTCACAGAAGTCCGATCTTTCCAAACATAAGAGATCTCACACGGGGGAGAAGCCGTATTCCTGTCCTGAGTGCGGGAAATGTTTTTCAGTGAAGTCCCATCTTTCCACACATCAGAGATCTCACACGGGGGAGAAGCCGTATTCCTGTCCTGAGTGAGGGAAATGTTCCTCACTGAAGTCCTGTCTTCCTGTACATCAGGGGTCCCACACAACCCCTCGAGGTGTATTAGTGAGTGCGGGAAATGTCTTGTATGTGAATGTTGCTGGACATGTGGGGAAGAAGCACACCCTGATATACGGGTGAAACTCGAAAAATTCGAATATGGTGCAAAAGTTCATTTATTTCACTAATACAACTTAAAAGGCGAGACTAATATATGAGAGAGACTCATTACATGCAAAGCAAGAGGGTTCAAGCCGTGATTTGTCATCATTGTGATGATTGTGGCTTCCAGCTCATGAAAACCCCAAATCCACAATCTCAGAAAATTCCAATATTCCATGCAATCAATAAAACACGGATTGTACAGAGAAGGATATCGCACCTCTGAAAAGTAGAAGCTGCGTATTAATTGTGTGAAAATAGTGCAGCGCTGCGTATCTATAAATCTTATAGAAACAAATAATTATACATTCCATAAAACTATTTATGAAAAAAGAAATAAATGATAAAAAAACAGTTCATATGGAGGTTTCCAAAGCTGTCACCGCTGTGAAAAATCCCATTTAAATGGATCCAATATTCAGTGCGCACCCCCACCTGCTAAAATGCATGCTCACCTCAAGGGTGAGTATAAAACTCATAGACAGATCACTCCTCGTGTCCGATCACGATCCATCCACTTTACCAATGGTAGTAATTCCTACAGTCTCCAGACTGCACCTCTGTGTGGGGAATCAACGTATAAATTGTCTCCAAACACCACCTTCCTCCATTCACTTATTAATAATCAATTCCACTTCTATATCCCGGGGGGAAGGACATGAAAGAAAAAACACAAGTACCATAGTGCTCTCTGCTTCTGAATTTATTATAAAAGCCCCCCCTAAAAAGTTACACAGGAACAAAAATTGTCTCTGGACAGCCGCACTCTGAACAAATTGTCGCCTTTATTAAAAGAAGGACAGCACTACAAGTCACAGCAAAATAAAACCCGACTGCTGACGCGTTTCACACTGAAACTAGTGCTTAGTCATAGCTAGAGTCCCCTAAAAAGTTACACTTACAAGAAATAACAATCAAAACAGCAAGTATCAAATCACCAGCTCATTCACCACCGATCTAGACCCACGGCGCTTCACCTGACATCACAGATAGGGCTCCTCCCTTCTAAACGTGTGTCGGCCTCTCATTGGCCTTCGTCAGTAGATGGGTGGGTCAAATGAGGTGAAACCTTATATACCTGCCTGTTGCCTAGGCAACCCTTCAGGCATCACCACAGTCTGTGAGGACACGCCCTCTTCCTGTGACTACAGAGCTCACATTCATAGAGCTGGAGAGCGTGTCCCCCGAATCTGCAAACCAGCAGGGCGCTCTCACTCGATCACACCGCTGAGCTCCGTGGTAATGTCCCGTTACAATCTAATCTCCACATGAGTGTGCGATGTATCGCCATACACATACAATAAAAAAACAAGTCTAAAATAAAATGAAAAGATGTTCCTATGTATATCTTTATCTACCGGGACAAATTCTATCTTTATTAGGACCTCATTGTCTATTCATTAAAAAATTATTATAGAAAATATAAATATGTATGAATCAATCACATATATGAAAAATCAATTGTACACCGATCCTAAACAATAATAATAATAATATATAAAACTACGGCTTGACCAGGATTTGAACACGGGACCTCTCGCACCCCGAGCGAGAATCGTACCCCTAGACCAACGAGCCGAGTTACCCCTCCCACATTTCATGAGCTTATATCACTTTATAAACATATTACAATCAATCATTAATAAAATCTAATGTGAATGTCGATCGGCGGTGAGTGAGCTGGTGATCTGATACTTGCTGTTTTTATTGTAAGTGTAACTTTTTAGGGGGGGCTTTTATAATATATTCAGAAGCAGAGAGCACTATGGTACTTGTGTTTTTTCTTTCATGTCCTTCCCCCCGGGATATAGAAGTGTAATTGATTATTAACCACTTAAGGACCAGGGCCTGTTTTTCAGACTTTGTCCTTTTTCAAGATTAAACATTTTTTTTTGCTAGAAAATTACTTAAAACTTCCAAACATTATATATATTTTTTTCTAACACCCTAGAGAATAAAATGGCGGTCATTGCGATACTTTCTGTCACACCGTATTTGCACAGCGGTCTTACAAGCGCACTTTTTTTGGAAAAAATTAACTTTTTCGAATAAAAAAATAAGACAACAGTAAAGTTAGCCCAATTTTTTTTATATTGTGAAAGATAATATTACGCCAAGTAAAATGATACCCAACATGTCACGCTTCAAAATTGCGCCCCGCACGTGAAATGGTGTCAAACTTTCACCCTTAAAAATCTCCGTAGGCGACGTTTAAAAAATTCTATAGGTTGGATCTTTTCAGTTATAGAGGAGGTCTAGGGCTAGAATTATGTTGGCCATTGATAGCAGGAGAAAAATAAAAATGGAGTCATCCCCTCTCATTGGCTGAGTACATTTTGTGGTGGAAGATTTCACAGACATTTAGGGATCTATTATAAAACAAATTGTAGAATGAATGTGACAAGCGTTCCTCCAATCATGACACATATTGGATCATCGGCTCCATCTAGTGGCAAAAATCTGTCACTGTGGTTTTAATACTGACTATTGACGTAAAACAGAAAATACCACATTTGGCCATTAGATGGTGCTAAGTAGCATAGAAATTATCTCCATCTAGTGGCCAAATGCAATCATTTCCATTGTAAATGAATGGAAACCGTTCGACCAGCACAGCAAATATCCTAATAACATTCATCTTTCCCCCATTCACACAGAAGGAATGTACATGGACTTTCCCCGGGGGAATTGCTATGCACATATTTTATGAATAGACCCCTAAATGTCAGGAGACGTTTATATAAAGATGGGAAGTATGGAGCAGATAAATGAATAGACCTCCTAGCAATGTTATTACCAGGCTGCAGCTAGGGGGAGCTCTAATGTGTGAGCACAGCAGAGTGATCCCATCTAGC
Source organism: Rana temporaria (assembly GCF_905171775.1). Classification (NCBI taxonomy): domain Eukaryota; kingdom Metazoa; phylum Chordata; class Amphibia; order Anura; family Ranidae; genus Rana; species Rana temporaria. The sequence goes on along the minus strand of NW_024404459.1, from coordinate 1,321,241 downwards.
TCAGATTAACCCTTTCACTGTCAGATGTTTTTGCACATGTTGGGTCTGAAGATTAGATAAAACCACCAAACATATATTATCTGATAGCAGAGGCCCTGGAGAATAAAATGGTGGTGATTGTTAAGGTGTTCCTCGTAAACAAATTTCCTCTTAATATCCGGGTTTATTTTCTCCTCTTCCCCCATTTTCTATGGTGTGATCTTTTCTACAACACTTTGTTATAATAATGGAACACGTTGTGTATTGTATTGTACGACTCCGCCTCCACATTCCAGATAAGTCATTTTCCTGACCAATCGCATTTTTACCTTTTTACTATTTCCTGATTCTATGACTGTAATCTGTTTAAAAGTAAAAATTATAATAAAAAATTGTATTTAAGAGAAAAAAAGTTGTGTGTGTCGGTGGTGTAAGGCTTGCTAGAGTTCCCCCATAATATCAATGCATTGTAAGGCTTGCTAGAGTTTCCCCATAATATCAATGCATTGTAAGGCTTGCTAGAGTTCCCCCATAATATCAATGCATTGTAAGGCTTGCTAGAGTTCCCCCATAATATCAATGCTTGTACCCTTTAACCCAGAATTGTTAGGATTAATTACACAGAAGCTAGAAACAGCCTTGCAATATGTTATTGTGTACGTGAAATAGAACAAGTACATCTTGCATAACAAGATAGGGCATGCAGTAGAACAAGTCTTAGCTGGTTACACGCTCAGGAATGTTGTATAATTGTGACGTACTGTATTACTTGTATAAACTAATTACTTTACTACGATTGGCTGAACCAAGGGCGTTCCTTTTCTTGTATGTTTTGAATAAGTGCAGTGCCCACGAGGAATAAAATTGTAGTTTTTGTTTCACCATATCCCTGCGTTTGTCTTGACTAACCGATGCATCAGAGAGTCTCCATACATCCAGAAGTCCTGAAGCCCGGGTCCAGTTGAACCACCAACCTCACAGGTGGAATGAGAAGAATTGCTGGTGGTGTTGTCACCTGTCACAGCCGTCACACCTGGTTTCCCGGCCAATGCACCAGATAAATGTTGCAGCAAAACGGCTCTTTGAGTTCTGGGAAACCAGGAATGAACTCCGGAACACGGACTCCAGGAAAACAAACCTTTTATTTCACCAGGGAAATGACCCAGCACCGACTTTGTGCTTCTGTGATTCCGACCTATCATGTTCTTGCAGCCGATCTATAATCTCTCGGTCAAATGTTCCCTTTGGCCCATAACAGGACTGAGTTTCAGTTTTCAACCTTTGCAGAAACCCTTCCTAAAATTTGCAGTTAAACACTGTAAGGTGACAAAACGAATGACTGGTTTCCACCCATTATGTAGCCTGCAGACACAGAGGGTTGGGTAAGGTTTTGAGAATCCGGTGAGGGATCTGAATTCTCGACACAAATAGGGTTACTAGACAACACTTTCCCCTATCAGCGTCTGACGCGGTCTCCCGGGTGAGAAATACACTTACACGGGGGGTCCACACTCACTTCGTTGCTGAGCAACGTCTCATACAGACACAATTCATACCAACCTCTACCACCCAATTCTTACTGACTGAGTTCTGCCCGAGAAGCGCAACCTTCCAATTGGTTTTCCTCGAGAGATGATCAGGCTCTCCTTCCCTCAAATATCGTTGAGAGGCCCCACCTGACAGATATCCCAAATCAAAAAGTAGAGATCTCACCTGTTCCTGACGTTGAAGCTCCAATTGTTTGGTTCCCGAGTCCGATTCGAGACAGGGTGGTCCTGGAGCAGACAATTGAGATGTAGCGTGGTCTCCCAGACAATTGGTCTGGGGGGGGGGCGCCAGAGACAATGCGGCAACTCAAGAGGCTGTCTCCAGCAGGCCAGTCACTGTGGGTCTGGTGGAATGCCACCTGCCACACCTGGTTTCCTGGCCAATGCACCCAGAGAAATGTTGCAGCAAAACGGCTTTTTGAGTTCTGGGAAATCAGGAATGGACTCCGGACATGGATTCCAGGAAAACAAACCTTTTGTTTAACCTGCAAAATGACTTTGCACCGACTCCTGCCAGAATGCCAAGTGGGCTCTTATAGGTGTTTACAACGTATATACACTGCTCAAAAAAATGGAAGCAACACTTGAAAACACATCAGATCTCAACAGGGAAACATATCATGTTGGATATCTATACTGGTATGGACTGGGTAATGTATTGGGATCTATACTGGTATGGACTGGGTAATGTGTTGGGATATATACTGGTATGGACTGGGTAATGTTTTGGGGTCTATACTGGTATGGACTGGGTAATGTGTTGGGATCTATACTGGTATGGACTGGGTAATGTGTTGGGATATATACTGGTATGGACTGGGTAATGTGTTGAGATCTATACTGGTTTGGACTGGGTAATGTGTTGGGATCTATACTGGTATGGACTGGGTAATGTTTTGGGGTCTATACTGGTATGGACTGGGTAATGTTTTGGGATCTATACTGGTATGGACTCGGTAATGTGTTGGGATCTATACTGGTATGGACTGGGTAATGTGTTTGGATCTATACTGGTATGGACTGGGTAATGTGTTGGGATATATACTGGTATGGACTGGGTAATGTGTTAGGATCTATACTGATATGGACTGGGTAATGTGTTAGGATCTATACTGGTATGCAGTGGCGGCTGGTGGCGGCTCTCCTTTACTCGCTTCTGTCAGATGCGAGTGAGGAAATGTCGATAAATGTCTCTTCCTGTATACACTGTGATCAGCCGTGATTGGGCACAGCTGATCACGTGGTAAAGAGCCTGTATCAGAAACTTTTTATCGAGATCGGTGTTGCGGTGTGTCAGACTGACACACAACAATAGCGATTGCCACGTTGCGCGCCCCCATAGGGCACGTGATCGAGGCTTATCCTGCTGGACATCATATGACGCCCAGTCAGGATAACTGAACCACTTCCCGGCCTTCATTTTGCTATAGGACGGGTGGGAAGTGGTTAAAAGTCTTCACAGGTCATCAGGTTAAAGGTAACTCTGAATAATGGGCCTAGAGTGCAGGGGTCAGGAATATATCATATACAGTGGTCAGGAGTATATCATATACAGAGGTCAGGAGTATATCATATACAGAGGTCAGGAGTATATCATATACAGAGGTCAGGAGTACATCATATACAGTGATCAGGAGTATATCCTATACAGAGGTCAGGAGTATATCATGTACAGGGGTCAGGAGTATATCATATACAGGGGTCAGGAGTATATCATCTACAGAGGTCAGGAGTATATCATATACAGTGGTCAGGAGTATATCGTATCCAGAGGTCAGGAGTATATCATATACAGAGTGTTGGGACTAATATTTGGGACAAATATTATCCTTAAGGTTCGTTTGGTTACTGGTAGGTCTGTGGTGGCTTCTCTCTGAGTATCTGTTCAATTCTGTCAGTCAAATGTCACCGCTGTTATCTGCCCAGGACGTGCGCACGGAGAATTTAAACACCAGAGACAGTTTGATGCTTAAAACTCTGATTGTATTATTGGCTGAGTACAGCATATATACAAAAATACATTCTATGAGGGGCCAGGTAATTTGGCCAATCACTATACAGAAAAACGAGTCACTCCTAAAATATACTGAGTAATCATCCGTGACATTCTACCTAGATACAATATGTTGACTCGGCTTATTTACCCAAGAGTGGTCAGTTTCAAAATGTCACGCCACCCTTGGAAGTCCCCAAATCATTATCCCTTGAATCAATACACACTGTCAGCAGTATGAAAGTCTAATTCTAACTAATTTTGCCTCAAAACAGATGTAAGCTATCTTTCTCAAAATGAATGCTGTATGATTAAAAATGGAGTAGGTATTGTTCAATTATAATCCCAACAATCCCTCCTTTTATCCCTGAAAAGGGATAAATTCTAAAGTATAATCATAAGTCCAAGGTACTGTCCACAAGAACAAAATCTGTTAGACATCTTTGTCCTGTAGAGGGATGAAGCATCTTGAAGGCAACATCACCATTCCCCCGGAAATGATTATTCGGTTATCGGTTGCAGTTCATATTCATGTCCGGCTGCTTGAGTCCTTTTGTATCCGTTAATCATGCACAGAAGGCTCTTGTAGATGAAGTAGGCACTAAGGACAAATAGAATTCCCATCAGTATCACAACACCAACTTTCTTTATCCATAAAAACATTCCACTTAACCATCCTCCTGCACCTCCCATTCCCTTAAATGGGTTCTGTAACGGTCACCACCGTTTACGACCTTCCATCCCAGTCACGACAGCTTATCGACACTCCAACCGACAGGACCCGATCCCATTTCATTTGCCCAGAATCAAGACGAGACACGCAGCTCTGTACTTGTTCCAAATGTAATGATAACTTTAATGGTTTCTTTTCAGCTTTTTATACAGTACAAGCATGTGACAGTATTCAAAGGGACAATGAGATCTCCACCCCCCTAATCCCACGCTAATTACTTAAACATTCCTTAATTAATAACAACAAAACACCTTCACCCACTCCATCTCCGCAAGTACATTCCACACATAAACAGTACTTAGCATGCATAATTATAAGTCTGGGAGCAGACCTGGGATTAACACCTGTCCGTTACAACACCTTTACACAAGGACAATGGAATGTCTTCCAGGCCCTGATTCAATTAGCATGTGCAGCGCTAAAAGTCCAATAATAGAAAGTCCATAAAGAATCTTTTCTAAAGTGACTGGTGATGAGTAGAAAATCATGCAGGTGCTGTAGCGTGGAATAAAGCAGAATCACCTCCACCAGTGGTAGCAATGGCCGCTCACCTCACAGATATGACCCTCTGTTAGATTAGGTCATATACAGCATTCCCATAAGGGTATCTCCAATAGCAAGGGAAATCCAGCAATGATAAAGAGGTCTCCAAAAGGAAGGTCAGCAGTATAGCATCAAATCCAAATATAAAAGAAAAAGGCACATAGTGTTTCTCCGTGTAGACAAGGCAGTAAAATTTAATGAATAAAATTGCACTTACAGAGCAGGGCACTTAATCCAGTGCCAAGAGTAACAGGCGTGTGTGTGACTATGATAGCGGGTGACGTCACGCTCTCCCTACCGAACGTTACGTCCCAGGGGCGGGACTTCTTCAGCGGTTGTAGGACCGCTGAAGAAGTCCCACCCCTGGGACGTAACGTTCGGTAGGGAGAGCGTGACGTCACCCGCTATCATAGTCACACACACGCCTGTTACTCTTGGCACTGGATTAAGTGCCCTGCTCTGTAAGTGCAATTTTATTCATTAAATTTTACTGCCTTGTCTACACTGGATGACTGGGTGACAGAAGGGCAGAGGACTGGGTGACAGCAGGGCTGAGGACTGGGTGACAGAAGGGCAGAGGACTGGGTGACAGAAGGGCAGAGGACTGGGTGACAGCAGGGCTGAGGACTGGGTGACAGAAGGGCAGAGGACTGGGTGACAGAAGGGCTGAGGACTGGGTGACAGAAGGGCAGAGGACTGGGTGACAGCAGGGCTGAGGACTGGGTGACAGAAGGGCAGAGGACTGGGTGACAGAAGGGCAGAGGACTGGGTGACAGCAGGGCTGAGGACTGGGTGACAGCAGGGCAGAGGACTGGGTGACAGAAGGGCAGAGGACTGGGTGACAGAAGGGCAGAAGACTGGGTGACAGAAGGGCAGAGGACTGGGTTGTAGGACCGCTGAAGAAGTCCCACCCCTGGGACGTAACGTTCGGTAGGGAGAGCGTGACGTCACCCGCTATCATAGTCACACACACGCCTGTTACTCTTGGCACTGGATTAAGTGCCCTGCTCTGTAAGTGCAATTTTATTCATTAAATTTTACTGCCTTGTCTCCACGGAGAAACACTATGTGCCTTTTTCTTTTATATTTGGATTTGATGCTATACTGCTGACCTTCCTTTTGGAGACCTCTTTATCATTGCTGGATTTCCCTTGCTATTGGAGATACCCTTATGGGAATGCTGTATATGACCTAATCTAACAGAGGGTCATATCTGTGAGGTGAGCGGCCATTGCTACCACTGGTGGAGGTGATTCTGCTTTATTCCACGCTACAGCACCTGCATGATTTTCTACTCATCACCAGTCACTTTAGAAAAGATTCTTTATGGACTTTCTATTATTGGACTTTTAGCGCTGCACTACCTATTTTTTATTTACTTTCAGGAATTTTATTAATTGAATCCCAGTGTTCAGCTGCTTGTTTTATATGTGTTTTTTATTGCGCTGATTATATTTTCTACGTTTCAATTAGCATGTCACTAGAAATGAGTCATAGAATATTATTTGCAGGCATTTAAGGAATATACTGTAAATCACTATCCACGCCAAAACAATCCAACATCTTGCAGTATCTCAAAATCCTGCAATACGAACTATCCGTGATGTCAAATCTCATGTAATACATGAATTATGATTCACTTGCCACTCCATGCACAAAGGGCACAGAGTGGACTCAGACCCAAGAGTTATCAGTGACGCTGACACAGGAGTATCCTCCATCCTCACAAAGTCTCTGGGTGTCACGGGTCATTCCATTACAGGTTCCACCCTTCTTCTGCTATACTTCTCGCTTTCTGTTGTAGCTCCTTGATTTTCTTTAAATGCTGACTTACTTTATCTTCAAACTGTGAAATCCATGTACAACATTCGTTACCTATGAATTGACAAAACCCTCCTTCTGAAGCTAAGAGATAATCTAGAGCCATTTTCTCCTGGAGGGCCAATCTACTCAATTCCCTTAATTCTTCATTTATCAGATCAAGAGCACTGGTGGTCTCATTTAACCACTTCCATACCAGGCACGTATACACCTTCCCGCCCAAGCCAATTTTCAGCTTTCAGCACTGTCGCACTTTGAATGGCAATTGCGCGGTCATGCTACACTGTACCCAAACACAATTGGCGTCCTTTTTTACCCACAAATAGAGCTTTCTTTTGGTGGTATTTGATCACCTCTGCGTTTTTTTTTTTTTTGCGCAACAACTAAAAAAAGACCGAATTTTTTTTTAAAAAATTACGTTTTTATTTTTTTCTGTAATTTTTTTGTAAATAAGTACGTTTTCTCTTTCAATTACGGGCACTGATATGGTGGCACTGATGGGCACAGATGAGATGGCACTGATGGACATCGACAAGGTAGTACTGACGGGCACAGATGAGGTGGCACTGATTGGCGGCGCTGGTATGCGGCACTGATGGGCACACATAGGCGGCACTCATGGGCACACATAGGCGGCACTGATGGGCACTCATGGGCAGCACTGATGGGCACTCATGGGCGGCACTGATGGGCACTCATGGGCGGCACTGATGGGCACTCATGGGCGGCACTGGGCACTCATGGGCGGCACAGATGGGCACTGTGGGGTGGCACTTATGGGTGGCACAGATGGGCACTGTGAGGTGGCACAGATGGGCACTGTGGGGTGGCACTGATGGACACTGTGGGGTGGCACTGATGGACACTGTGGGGCGGCACTGATGGACACTGTGGGGCGGCACTGATTTACTTGTTGCCAGTCAGTGCCCATTTGTGGGCACTGATTGGCATCTTTTTTGTTTTCCCCAGACTTTTTTTTTATTTTTTTCAGACTTTTTTTTTTTGACTTTTTTTTGCCCCTTTTTTTTTAGTTTTGCCCTTCCCTAGTGGGCATCCCTGGTGGTCCATGTGGCGATCCGAGGGGGGGCTGCGCTGATAAACAATCAGCGCGACCCCCCCTGTCAGGAGAGCAGCCGTTCGGCTCTCCTCTACTCGCGTCTGTCAGACGCGAGTGAGGAAGAGCCATCGACGGCTCTTCCTGTTTACATCATGATCAGCCGTGGTTGGACACGGCTGATCACGTGGTAAAGAGTCTCCGTGAGAGACTCTTTACCGAGATCGGTGTTGCGGGGTGTCAGACTGACACCCCGCAACAACGATCGCCGCGATGCGCGCCCCCGGGGGCGCGCAGCGGCTAAGAATCCTGAGGACGTCATATGACGTCCAGTCAGGATTCTACAACCACTTTGCCGACGTCAATTTGTCATTGGCGGGCGGCAAGTGGTTAAGATCTCATCCATAATATTTGAGAAATTATTTAACCTTTGCATTAAAACTACTCCCCACCCGGTGAAGGATGGAAAGACCGACCAAACCATGTCCCCAGTATCAAACAGTTCTCGTTTATTTTTACCACTCCACACAGTTTTCAATTGGTAGCTCGCATCAATGTCATTTTCAGAGACATAAGCGGCGGGTACCAACGTGACCAGGGTACATACCCCAGAAACGTTGGCAGGTACTATTTTATATGCGATGTTCTCATGACATAACCAGAAGAGATTTTTCTTAATGGCAAAACACCTAGGGATCTTAGTCTTTTGTATGACCTTATCAATCAAAAAGAATGTGGTGTACAAATGAGTGTTTGTGATAGCAGAGTTACAATTTTTTCCTTGGCATATTACTAACTTCTCCATGTCATTAGGGTCTGATATATCTACATCCCCTATGTCGATAACTAGGCCTTTGGGACATTTAATTCGACCTAGTCTTCCCCCTTTACCCCCTAATCTATATCCGATGCTTGGTTGTCCTTGTTGGCCGCTGACATAGATGGGGTTTCGTAATTTTTCACAGAAAAGATCATCCCTGCTGGAAAAATTCTTGCCTATGTCTGATTCCCAAAAGTCATCATATGGATGGGCGAGTTTAACATTTAAACTTTCATTAATGGGTGCTGAATGATTCATTGTAATGTTATAGGGAATGAATACGGCTATCATGGCTGGATTAGTGAGGCCTAAAGGGGGTCTTGAACATACCCAACAATCAGACTTGTTGGCTGTTTTTGCAATTTTTAAGTGTGTTTTCCATAATAAACTAGGGTATTCAGCTGGGTCTTCTCTTTTATTGATACTTCGTTTTCCTAGATAAGGTGTGTGGATGCCTTGTTGACAATGAGACTTTGTGGACCAGGGACACTCATCATATATGGCACAAGCAACCAAGTATACAACTAGTGCAATGATCATAGAAATAGTGCAAACTGCTACTCCCCTATTTCTTATCATCACTGCCAAGGGTGTTTCCCTCCTTGGTATTTTCGGTGGTGGTTCCGGGGCAATTTCCATCTCTGTTTGGTTTATCATTTCCTCTGTTTCCTCTCGGTCCTTTTCCTGGTCCATTTTCTCCTCTTGGTCCTGTTGGTGGTGCATTCTTTACTCTTGAAGCATGGATCCAGGCTGGGGATTGCTCAGTTAGGACAGCTGTTCTTGTGACTGCAAGAACTGATGTTGGTTCACCATATGGTGGATCCAGGCACCCGTGCTTTTGTAGTTGTTTTACAAGAACTCTATCACCTGTTTGAAAAGGATGTGTTGGCTGGCTCACCTGCTGGAAGTGGGAAAGACAGAGACACATCACCATACACGGAGTTCAATTTTTCAATTAACTTTACCACATGCTCCTGTTGTATAACCTCTAAATCTCCTGGCTGTAACTGAGGTTTCCCTCTTACCCAAGGATTGGGAAATGGTCTGCCCATGAGGATCTCAAAAGGGGATAACCTTGTGGTTTTGTTTGGAGTCATCCTGATTTCTGCAAGTACTGCATGCTGGTAGATGATCAATCCAATTTTTAAAACTTCCCCCTGTTCCCTTCCTCAACTTATCCTTGATTGTCCTATTCATCCGTTCAACAATCCCAGAACTCTGTGGATGATATGGGATGTGAAATTTCCAATCAATGGCCAGTAATCTACTGATGTGTTGTGTCAATGCTGCAGTGAATGCTGGTCCTTTATCACTATCTATGATTATGGGACAACCATATCGTGGAATCCATTCTTTACATAGAATTTTGGCAACTGTCTTTGCACTCTCTCTTACTGTGGGGATTCCTTCTACCCATTTCGAGAACTTGTCCACAATGACCAAAAGGTATTTGAAACCACCTTTAGCTACTGGCATGTGTGTGAAATCAATCTGTAATTCCTGCATTGGACCTTGGGGGGCTGGTAAGTGGTCTAAAGCTCCTACCTTTTTCCCTTGTACATTATTCCGTGCACATGTCAAGCATCTAGAAAGTTGTGCATCAACCAGATTCCACGGATCTCTACATACGAAATGTCTAGAAATGGCCATTAATGTGTTATTTTTCCCTTTGTGACCAAATCCATGATAATGAGAAATGAATAGGGGAGCATCCGCTCTTGGGAGTCCATACTTACCTATGTCTCCCTCCTTGTTGGCCCATAGACCAAACTGGTCTTGGGACAACCCATTTCTTGACTAGAATTCTACATCCTCCTTAGTTGCTAAGGCTTGTAAGTGAGCCAGGTCAGTGTCCTCTACAAGAGATGGTACTACAAATTTGGATATGAGCAAGTATGTGGGACCCACTGGTTTTGTTGCAGCTTTCTTGGCAACCAGATCAGCCAACCTGTTACCCTGAGAAACCTTATCCAGTCCTGAAGTATGGACTTGGCACTTAATGACAGCAATTTTTGCGGGGAGCATTATTGCTGTCAAAAGGTCCTTGATGAGATCAGAATGAGAAATTCCTTTCCCATCCGCGGTAATGAAACCACGTTTCTGCCAAATCCTTGCGAAATCATGGACAGCATTGAATGCGTATTTAGAGTCAGTGTAGATATTTACCTCCTTGTCTCTAAACAGCTGACAGGCTCTTATCAAAGCAACTAGTTCAGCTGCTTGAGCTGATGGGTAGGGTAATGAGTGAGCTTCAATAACTTTGTTAGGCAACTGTACTACTGCATACCCTGTGTGAAAAACATTGTCATTTGGTCTTGTCGAGGAACCATCCACAAAGACATCCTCTGCTCCTGGTAAGGGTGTCTCTAACAAGTCAGGTCTTGGTGTAGTGTCCTGCTGTATTACTTCCATACATTCATGTTTCTCAAGTGTATGGTCATCAGTGTGTGTGATCATGGCATGTAGGAAAGCAATTGGACCTGAGTTTGGTGGAGAATACTTGATCTCTAAATTTGCTGATGAAGTAAGAATTACTTCATATCCAGAATTGCGCTGTGCAGTCATGTGCTAAGTGGTGTTATTTCTGAGTACATGTATCACTTGATGTGTTGTATGTAGGATGGTGTGATGTGAAAGTGTCAGTATTTGAGCACTCTCCACTGCTATTGCACAGGCTGCTACAGCTCTCAAGCATGCTGGCATACCTTGGACTGGTATGGGCAGCATTCTGGAGAGAAAAGCAGTTGGTCTCATAGAGCCACCGTGTTCCTGGGCCAGGACTGCCGCCATTACCGCTCCCCCCTCTCTACAATACAGATGAAATGTTAAGTTGTAATTTGGGATGCCAAGACATGGTGATGCAACAAGAAGATTCTTTAGAGTCTTATATGATTTGTGCATATCATCAGTCCATTGCAACTTTACAGGTTGATTCTGGGTGGTGGCTGCCCGAAGAATGGAATCATAGTGAGAACAGTCTGGTATCCATTGTCTGCAATAAGTGATCATGCCAAGAAAAGTCATCATTTCTGCTTTTGTAGATGGTTTTGGCAGGGTATTGATGGCTTGTACCCTTTCAGGAGAGAGCTGTCTTTGCCCGTGGGAGAGGAGAAATCCCAAGTATTTCACAGTTTTCTGACAAAATTGTAGTTTGCTTTTGGAGGCCCTGTGTCCTGCATTTGCAAGATGCTGCATCAAAGAAATAGAGTCTGTTTGGCACCCCTTAAGGTCTTTAGACATAAGGACAAGGTCATCCACGTATTGTAGGAGAGTTGAGCTGCAAAGGGGAACCCAAGACCTCAGGGTTTCCTGAGCCACTCGAGAGTATACTGCAGGGGAGTCCACAAAGCCTTGTGGAAGTCTCACCCAAGTCATCTGAACCTTTTTAAAAGTAAATGCCATTAGGGGTTGTGTTTCCTCATTGATGGGAATTGAAAAATAGGCATTACTTAGGTCAATGACCGTGAAATATTCCGCATCCGGTGGTATAGATGTTATCAATGAATTAACATCAGGTACCACAGGAGCAATAGGTTGGATGATGTTATTAATGGCCCCGAGATCCTGTGTGAACCTGTAATCTCCCTTGGGCTTTGGTATAGGATTGATGGGTGTATTGTAAGGAGATACAGTGAGTTTTACAACACCACTGCTGAGGAAATCCTCTATGATAGGTGTAATGCCCTCCTCCTTCTCCTTACTTAATGGGTATTGCTTCACATAGATTGGGGATGTATTGGGTTTCAGTGTTGCTGTGTAAGGTGTACAATCTATGAATCCTACCTCAGTGGGGTGTTCAGTCCAAAAATGTAAGGGTACCTCGGTCAATTCAGTCTCTAATTCTTGGAACAATTGTGTTGTCATGTTGCCTGTTATGTTTGCTGGGGGCACTATACATATCATTGGTGAGGTTACATCCACTCCCCCTAGTGGAGAAAATTGAATGTTGATCTGAAAAACACCAAGCAAATCTCGGCCTAACAAATTCACAGGGCAGTTTGGGATGATCATAAATGAAAATGTGCATAACACTGTCCCGTCCAATGTCGCTACTGTCAGAGGAGGTGTGCACCCACACCTCGTCCTAACTCCAGTAATGCCTATTGAAGTCTCACCCTTTCTCCAAGTCCCTTTATATGATTCAGTGTTCACGCTGCTCTGAGACGCGCCGCTATCAATTAGGAAATCGATAACTTTGCCCTCTATGACAAATGAACATAAAGGTAGGTCTGACCATGAAGGGGAAATTTGGATAAATTCAGAGGTGAGGGAGTCTACTTCTAGGCTGTCCTATTGTGGTCTCCTTCTGTTTTGCCAATCAATGGGGAAACGGACTGCTCTTGTGAATGGTTGCCTTGTGTCCTGTTGTTGATTCGGCCCATACCTCTGTCTATTTCGGCACTCATTTTTCCAATGGCCTACCTGGCCACATTTGAAACGATTCCTTCGTTGTTCATCATTACCACCTCTTGTAGAAAATCCTCCTTGATTTCCTCTCATCCCTCCTCTACTTACCTTCTGCTGGTACTGGTAGGCTTGCAGGTCCTGTACTGTTGTTGGGACAGATTTGCTTGGTGATAATGATCAGTTGTTCTCCCACAGTCATGAATGGGGCTTGTAAAATTGGAAAAATTTCTGTTTCCACTTGTTCAGCCTTCTTCATTTCTTCCTCCCTTGCCTGAGCCCTAGTCTTTACCTGAGCATCAGTGGGGGCTACCTTCTTTGTACCCTTTTCTACCATCTGTGAAGAGGTAGATGTCCCTTCTTCTGGCATATCCATTGTGGGAGCATGCACAGCTCCTCCATATGCAGGGGCTATTATGGACCCTTGTGCCGGTGGAGGGCGATGTGTCAGAACTTGTTCCCCTTCATCCTCCACCTCACTCTCATCTTCACTGACTAAGTTTCTTCCTGCTTGTTGTGCCATTCTTAAAGAAGCCACATACAGGCAGATCTCGTCCTCATCATCATCAATCTTAGGCCTTGCACCAGAAAGGTTGGGATATAATGATGGTGCATACGGAGGAGGAGCATTTGGAGGGGGATTAGGCCTCCTGGGGAATGCACATTCTCGGCATTCACATGTTCCAAGAAATGGCATTGTTCCTGGCTTCTGTAATCCATCATCCTGCCAGAGTTGAGTAATTAACTGTTGTCTGGTAAGATGAGATCCCATTCTTAACTTTCTGCGCTTTCCCATGTCTCTAAGCTTGTCATCTGAATATTCCCCATAATATCCCTCCCGACTCTGCTGATAATCATCCATTCCGAACATCTGTGTGAGCTTCCTCTTATTTGCCCCATCAGTGTGCCATAAGCCTCTTTGCTTAGCCGTTTCTTTGAGGCGGCTAATAGGGACTTCCTCATAGCCTTCAGTCTTAGCCAGTAAAGCTCTGTTCTCACTATCTGTGGTGGAAAGCCTGTAGTAAGGGGCCAGTTTTACCCATGCTTCAGCACATTTGCGCATGTATTTCTTGTCCCATTTACAATCCCCATTATAATAGGGGAAAGCCTGTTCATCTCCCAAACACAATCCCTTAATCATGTCGATGTGACATGGCAAAAAGGAACCCTGTTTCGGAAATGGCTCAAAACCAAACTTATCTTGAGTATATTCAACTAAATGGTTCAAGAAAGGAACGATGTAAAAAGAACCTGCATATCTTTCAACAAAGTCTTTTGGTGTTTCATTTTCTATGGCCTTTGGGGTAACAATTGCCCCTGGCCGTCTACCTGCCGTGTTTGGGACATGTACCTGAGTTTTATATTTGATTTTTGTTTTAGAACCTTGATCCTTTTTCCATCTGTTAATCACATTACCCATTATGCACTTTTGTACTTAATCAACTTCTATAATTCACAGTACAAATATACTTAATATAAATTTAAGACAGAATATCCTGCACAATAAAGTATTATGGCACTACTTTGCCCAGCAAGACTTTCTGCAAAACTCCCCTCTCCTCAGAGAGCTCTACCAAAGGCTGAGTTACCCTTTTGAACCTTCTGGGCTGCGAGCCAACTCTGGTGCCTTATCTTTCTCTAAACAGCTTACCACATCATCATGTAAAAAACCATACCATGTAATATATCACTCTTATCCCTCTATACTTTTATATACTTGTAGTTATGCAGCAGACAATATAATCTTAATTACTTTAACCCCTTAATAGATTACTTTAAATCATGAAGTACACATGACACTTAACAAACAACCCAGACAAATAATTATAGTTCAGATAACAGGGTGATTGACAGAAAAATACTTCAGAGTTAAAAAAATAAAAACAAAAATGAGAGAAAAATGTACCAAAAATGAGAAAAATGTAATGAATTCTTATGCGGCTTTCTCTCGGAAAGCCTGAGGCCTCTTTAGAATCACCAACATGCCAACCATTGGCCAACCTGCTACCACAGCACCTCCACCTCTCTTGCTCCTTCAGCAAGACCACCTTCCACACCTTACCTACAAGCAACCAAGCCTATATCCTACAGCAGCGAGAGACGGACTTTTAGCAATATAAATTCATACATTACCATATTCCTGACCCACTGCTGTAGGATACTTCTGACACCACTCTGTTGGGACTAATATTTGGGACAAATATTATCCTTCAGGTTCGTTTGGTTACTGGTAGGTCTGTGGTGGCTTCTCTCTGAGTATCTGTTCAATTCTGTCAGTCAAATGTCACCGCTGTTATCTGCCCAGGACGTGCGCACGGAGAATTTAAACACCAGAGACAGTTTGATGCTTAAAACTCTGATTGTATTATTGGCTGAGTACAGCATATATACAGAAATACATTCTATGAGGCGTATCATGGGGCCAGGTAATTTGGCCAATCACTATACAGAAAAACGAGTCACAAAATATACTGAGTAATCATCCGTGACATTCTACGTAGATACAATATGTTGACTCGGCTTATTTACTTAAGAGTGGTCAGTTTCAAAATGTCATGCCACCCTTGGAAGTCCCCAAATTATTATCCCTTGAATCAATACACACTGTCAGCAGTATGAAAGTCTAATTCTAACTAATTTTGCCTCAAAACAGATGTAAGCTATCTTTCTCAAAATGAATGCTGTATGATTAAAAATGGAGTAGGTATTGTTCAATTATAATCCCAACACAGAGGTCAGGAGTATATCATATACAGAGGTCAGGAGTATATCATATACAGAGGTCAGGAGTATATCATATACAGAGGTCAGGAGTATATCATATACAGTGGTCAGGAGTATATCATATACAGAGGTCAGGAGTATATCATATACAGAGGTCAGGAGTATATCATATACAGAGGTCAGGAGTATATCATATACAGTGGTCAGGAGTATATCATATACAGAGGTCAGGAGTATATCATATACAGAGGTCAGGAGTATATCATATACAGGGGTCAGGAGTATATCATATACAGTGGTCAGGAGTATATCATATACAGGGGTCAGGAGTATATCATATACAGAGGTCAGGAGTATATCATATACAGTGGTCAGGAGTATATCATATACAGAGGTCAGGAGTATATCATATACAGAGGTCAGGAGTATATCATATACAGAGATCAGGAGTATATCATATACAGAGGTCAGGAGTATATCATATACAGGGGTCAGGAGTATATCATCTACAGAGGTCAGGAGTATATCATATACAGTGGTCAGGAGTATATCATATACAGAGGTCAGGAGTATATCATATACAGAGATCAGGAGTATATCATATACAGAGGTCAGGAGTATATCATATACAGAGGTCAGGAGTATATCATATACAGAGGTCAGGAGTATATCATATACAGTGGTCAGGAGTATATCATATACAGAGGTCAGGAGTATATCATATACAGAGGTCAGGAGTATATCATATACAGTGGTCAGGAGTATATCATATACAGAGGTCAGGAGTATATCATATACAGAGGTCAGGAGTATATCATATACAGAGATCAGGAGTATATCATATACAGAGGTCAGGAGTATATCATATACAGGGGTCAGGAGTATATCATATACAGAGGTCAGGAGTATATCATATACAGTGGTCAGGAGTATATCATATACAGGGGTCAGGAGTATATCATATACAGTGGTCAGGAGTATATCATATACAGAGGTCAGGAGTATATCATATACAGAGGTCAGGAGTATATCATATACAGTGGTCAGGAGTATGTCATATACAGAGGTCAGGAGTATATCATATACAGGGGTCAGGAGTATATCATATACAGGGGTCAGGAGTATATCATATACAGAGGTCAGGAGTATATCATATACAGTGGTCAGGAGTATATCATATACAGAGATCAGGAGTATATCATATACAGAGGTCAGGAGTATATCATATACAGTTGTCAGGAGTATATCATATACAGAGGTCAGGAGTATATCATATACAGAGATCAGGAGTATATCATATACAGTGGTCAGGAGTATATCATATACAGAGGTCAGGAGTATATCATATACAGAGGTCAGGAGTATATCATATACAGGGGTCAGGAGTATATCATATACAGTGGTCAGGAGTATATCATATACAGTGGTCAGGAGTATATCATATACAGAGGTCAGGAGTATATCATATACAGTGGTCAGGAGTATATCATATACAGAGGTCAGGAGTATATCATATACAGGGGTCAGGAGTATATCATATACAGAGGTCAGGAGTATATCATATACAGTGGTCAGGTTATATCATATACAGTGGTCAGGAGTATATCATATACAGAGGTCAGGAGTATATCATATACAGAGGTCAGGAGTATATCATATACAGGGGTCAGGAGTATATCATATACAGGGGTCAGGGTCTTCTACTGACAATAATTAGAGAGAAAAGTCTCTCCTGTACGGTTCTCTCCTTGACATATCGTAGAATGAAGCCGTATTGTTCTTTCAGTGTCATCATCCCGTGTTCTGTCCATTTCCACACCGACACCAACATCTCCTCCACCATCCCGCTGTATTTGTTGTCTCACCATGTTTCCAATGATGGAGATCCAGAGACTGACCGGAGTCTTCTTCTCCATGTCACCAGACCACCTCTTCCTCTAAAGGCAATAGAAAGATTGCTGGCGCAAGTGAAAATATATTATATTATAGTAGTGGGTGTGCCGCAATCAAGAAAGAAGGGTCAAGACACCTGATGGTGCCTGGTCCTTTAAGGAATGTGTGTGGTAAGTGGGGAGCGCAATCCAATTACCACACACACCTCTTCCTCTACTATTGGGGTGCTGGGCTTTTCTATGACTACTCAGGACCCCCAACCTCTTCTATAGGATTGTGAAAATTTCCATCCTATTTACTAAGAAGCTGAAGAAGATGTCCATGATGTAGATGAGGGTTACATATAGTATGCGCAGCATCCCCCTTCACTCTGTCACCAAGACCTAGTCTGGCAATGCCCAGAATGATACCAATTAGTCTCTGACCAATCTCACGGTTTGGATGGAATTTCTCCTTATATCAGTGGTCAGTGTAGTGGTCCCTTACATTGGTGACCAATGGGAGATGGACCCTCTTATATGTCATCAGTGGGAAGACTGCCCTCCTTACAGATCATTGATGTCAGTTGTTACAGAGAGACAGAAATTGTCCATTGCTCAAGGAACCCCTAGAACCCTTTGGAGGATCCCTGGCTGAGAAAGGCTAGACTAGTCAGTAATATATTTCTCTCCCCCTTGGTGGGAGTGGAGATGACCCATCTATAAGGATATACAGTACATACACACACAGCACAAGGCCGTGTTCACACTACGAGATGTTTCTCGGAGCTGTAGTTCCTCTAAGCTCCACAAGGTGGTGATCTTCTCACTTTACCATAGAGACAGGAAATGATGTCAGGGACAGACAGGAAGTCTCTATGGAAGACAGGAAGTGATGTCAGGTACAGACAGGAAGTTCCGGGTGAGAGGTGAGTCGGGAGGACGTAGAGAGAAGACGTTGCTGGAAGTGGCAGCAGAGGAGGTAATAAGATCTTATCTTCTATTTACACCCAGTAACCCCGTCATGTCCGTCCTCTTCCTCCATAGTCACTGTGACGTCTTTTATCTCCAGCAGATGATAATACACACATATATAGTGTGGAGACCTAGATTAACCCCTTCAGGGTCAGAACATTCCCCCACTTACAAGGCCGGAACATTCTCCTCATTTCAGTTTATACTAATGGATTATATCAGGGCTCAAAATTTCAAGTCCTGAGCCACTAGCCAGGCCTTAAGAGTTACTCGCCACCAGTTGCCTCAACCAACACCTCCCCCGCCCCGCCCCTAAGTCCACCCCTAAACACGACCTTGGAAATTATCTCATGAGATTACACTGTTAAATATTTTAAACAGAATTACGTTCCAAAAATAAATATTAACAAATGTAACATAAAGCATATCAGTACCCATCTGTGCAGCCTCATTGTGCCCGTGAACGCAGCCTCAGTGTGCCCGTAAATGCAGCCTTACTGTGCCCCATCACTTGCAGCATTACTGTGCCCCATCACAATCACTTGCAACATTACAGTGCCCCATCACTTGCAGCCTTACTGTGCCCCATCACTTGCAGCATTACAGTGCCCCATTGCTTGCAGCATTACTGTGCCCCATTGCTTGCAGCATTACTGTGCCCCATCAATGTAGCCTTACTGTGCCCCATCACTTTCAGCCTTACTGTGCCCCATCACTTGCAGCCCTACTGTGCCCCATCACTTGCAGCCTTACTGTGCCCCATCACAATCACTTGCAGCCTTACAGTGCCCCATTGCTTGCAGCCTTACTGTGAACCATTACTTGCTCATTACTGTGCCCCATTGCTTGCAGCATTACTGTGCCCCATCAATGTAGCGTTACTGTGCCCCATCACTTTCTCATTACAGTGCCCCATCACTTTCTCATTACTGTGCCCCATTGCTTGCTCATTACTGTGCCCCATCACTTGCAGCATTACTGTGCCCCATCACTTGCAGCATTACTGTGCCCCATCACTTTCTCATTACTGTGCCCCATCACTTTCTCATTACTGTGCCCCCCCCCCCCCACACACACACACACAAAAAGATGACTTTTGACATATATTTTGCTGACTTTTGGGGCAGGCAGCGCATGCACAGCTCTTGGTGCAGACTGACATGGTTTCATCCCATTCACATGAAAGGGCTGAAATCGCACAGAACCTGGAAGGCATGTGAATGGCAAAGGAGC
Source organism: Rana temporaria (assembly GCF_905171775.1). Taxonomy (NCBI): domain Eukaryota; kingdom Metazoa; phylum Chordata; class Amphibia; order Anura; family Ranidae; genus Rana; species Rana temporaria. The sequence continues at coordinate 1,301,544 of NW_024404459.1, read as the reverse complement.
GCAGAGCATGTTCCTATGTGATTTGTGCTGCGAACCAGTCCTGAGTCTTGGAGCCCATTGCTGAAAAAAGGCACTTGGCTTCACTAACTTGCCTGATGGGGGAAGGGGGGGGGGCACTGACACCCGGAGCAATTGCCCTGAATCTCTAGCAAAGTTTCCAGATGGTACAATTTTCCCCTCAGTGGCAGACAGCTTGTTTTTGAAGATGGGGAGGGGGGCAAGTTGTCAAAGAAGAATACTGACAGTGATTGTGGGGATACGAGTGTGCTGTATGTGTTGGGGGGGCACACTTTGGGAGGGGAGAGAAATTGCTGGAAGGGGGGATTAAATAAAAAACTATTTCTCTCCCCTCCTAAAGTGCCCCCCCTCAGCACATACAACATGCTCTTATCCCCCCAAATCACTGCAAGTATTCTTTTTTGTCAACTCGCCCCCCGTCTCTGGGTCTCCTTCTCCTGCAAGTGCCAAGCATTAATATTTTGTGTACTGACCTCAGATCAGCATGTCCCCTCCCCCTCCTGAGTGTGTCCATTCTCCTCCCCCTCCTTCCCTCCTGACATCCGAGCCAAGGAGGGGGGGGGGGGACTTCAGTCCTGTGTTAGTGTGAGGTGGGCAGCAGGGGGGAGGAAGTGAGAGGGAGAGATGTCTCGCAGCTGTGGGAACAGAGACATCCCACAGCCAAGCAGCAAGCCAGTCACTGGAGCGGAGGTGAGAGAACCAGCGGTGACTCCCCAGCAGCACTAGCACGGAGGAGGAGGAGGAAGTGAAATCCTCCTCCGCTTTAAACGTGGGCAGTGACGTCACTGGTTGCCAGACGCCAGGCGGCTATAGCAACCAGTGATCAGTAGGAGGTGGAGGCAGAGCCAGCGCTATGGCGGCTCGTTCCACCCCTGTTCCCAGACTGTCACTTTCATTGCGGGACACTGTATTGTCCTGCAATGAAAGTGTCCTACTGCAGCCTCGGCTCAAAGCGGCGCCAGGGCAGTCCAGCCCTGCCGCCTGACAGTTCCCTGGCTGATCGCTTCAGCCTGCTTCACTCCCGATCCTCACTCGCCCTGGAAAAAATTATACTCGCAAAATGCGAGTAAAAGAGTGCATTTTTGAGGGCTGGATTATACGATAATACGGGTTGGGTTTGTTTTTTTAGAGGTGGACTTATGATACGTGTTTTTGATTTTATAATCTTTATGGAGGAGGAAATAACTATTCCTGATGTCTGTGAAGGTTCAACACAAGGGATGTGTCTGGATGATGACTTAGTCTTTGTAAGTATCAGGTGATGTCACTGTCTATTTCCCTATGTAGGAGTATTTAGAAGGACACAAGGATCTCTACAAGGACGTCATGATGGACAATCAGCCGCCCCTCACATCACCGGGTAAGAGGAGACTTTATTGTAAAGGAGAGAGCAGTACGGAGGCTCCACCTAGATCCCCCATCATCTGATAAACACATAGAAACAATGTATTCAGTCAGTGTGTGTGTTTCCTACAGATGGATCCAGTAATGGGAACCCACCAGAGAGATGTCCCCGTCCTCTGTATTCCCGGGATTCCACACAGGAAGGTCACACCATCCCCCACCATCATCAGGTAGATGAGGAACAATCACTGATAGTATCATTAGGATCTGTACATTATCTGCATTGTTACCATTGATGTCATTTTTATTCTATATTCAGAGTGGAAACCTGAGAGATCCTAAAGTTGAGGTTAAAGAAGAGATAAAAGAGGAGGATGATGAGGATGGGGTGATGGAGGAAGAACACACCATCCCCCACCATCATCAGGTAGATGAGGAACAATTATTGGTGGTTATGATTTATACACAAACATGTTTATTATAATGAATGTTTTATTATATATTCAGAGTGGAAACCTCGGGGATGATAATATTGATGTTAAAGAAGAGTATAAAGAGGAGGATGAGGAGTATGGAGTGATGGAGGAGTTTTTAGAAGGACACAAGGATATGATGGAGCCACCTAATACCAGGAACCCACCAGAGAGATGTCCCCGTCCTCTGTATTCCCGGGATTCCACACAGGAAGGTCACACCATCCCCCACTGTTACAAGGTCAGTGGGGCGGAGCATCTAGAACAGTGGTTCTCAACCTTACTAGTTCCGTGACCCCTTGATAAAATTTCCTAAGTTGTGGGGACCCCTAACTGTAAAAATTTTCGTATAGTGGTTTGTCAGCACCCAAGACAAGTAATTTGCGCCCCTAACCCACGGACATTTAGCGCTCCCTGAGTCACTTCCACTTGTACAGTATTAAAACCCCTTTATGGTACATTTTAGGATGTACCACTCTCTCTTTGTTCTCCTTTCTTTCCTTTTTTATCTCTCTCAATTTTAATTTCTTGTTTTTTTTCCCCAATCCCTCTCTTTAGGCCGTCTTTCTTGTTCTTTCTCTTATTCTTTATCTCCCTTTTACTTTGTTCCTCCCCCTCTTTTCCTCTCCCTTCCATGTATTCTCAATTTTTTCCTTCTCTTACTCCTTGGTTGGGGGGGGGGGGGTCTCCTTCAGCCCCTTTTACTTCACATTCCTCACCAGTCAGCTGATCTCTAGTCTCTGCCAGTAATGCCGTGTACTAAATGGGTGGCTGCGAAGAGGCTCCATGAACAGCCCAGCTGGGCAGCCACAGGTTGCAGGGACAGCCCAGCTGGGCGGCCACAAAAAGTCTTGGAGAGCGGTGCAGGCTTCAGGAACAGCCCAGGATTTGGTGACCCCTGGCAAATCGTCATTCGACCCCCAGGTTGAGAACCACTGATCTAGAACATGGACTGGTGGAGATGATGTGTGGATTTTGTATGTAAGTTTATATCTTACAGATGATATTCTCTCTCATTTTCTTGGTTTAGAGTGGAGATCCAATCGATATAGAATTTGAGGTGAAATCAGAAGAAGAAGAAGAGACATATGTGAGGAATGATCAGCAGTCTATGGAGGAGGATGGAATAACGGGGACATTTATAGAGGAGGACACTCCTACAGAGATCAGCACAGGTGGGTCATTAACACTAAATCCATTCCTCCACCCATACTGCTCACTAGGGATGAGCCTGATGTTGGAGTTGTACGTAAGTTCGACTCCAACATCAGGTGTTTGACGAATAGCGAACAATTTGGGGTGTTCGCGGCAAATTCGAAAGCCGCGGAACACCCTTTAGAAGTCTATGGGAGGAATCAAAAGTGCTAATTATAAAGGTTAATATGCAAGTTATTGTCCTAAAAAGTGTTTGTGGACCCGGGTCCTGCCCCAGGGGAGTGTTTGGGGACCCGGGTCCTGCCCCAGGGGAGTGTTTGTGGACCCGGGTCCTGCCCCAGGGGAGTGTTTGGGGACCCGGGTCCTGCCCCAGGGGACATGTATCAATGCAAAAAGGTTTCGGATGCAGTGATTTTAATAATGCAGTGAAACAATAAAAGTGAAATGTTCCTTTAAATTTCATACCTGGGGGGTGTCTATAGTATGCCTGTAAAGTGGCTCGTGTTTCCCGTGTGTAGAACAGTCCCTGCACAGAATGACATTTCTAAAGGAAAAAAGTTATTTAATACTATAATGAATTGTCGGGTCCCGGCAATACAGATAAAACTCATTGAAAAAAAACGGCATGGATTCTTCCCCAGTCCATTAACAGGCCTCCCAGATCCTGCCCCCCCCCCCCATGTGAATTGGTAACGGGTACCATTTCACCATTTTTTTTTTTAAAAAGACAAGAGACGAGTCCTTTATTAAAAAATTCAAATGTCCAGCGATGTCCATTCATCTTCTATTCCGCCGCGAGGAACCGAAGAAAAAAAAAAGCTGCAACAGCTCCGCCTCCCTGGGAGGCTCCCGCCGACTGACGCTTCTTTCGCTTTGACAGCTGTTATATAGCTGAGGGCGGGGCTACCTGGTGATGTAAACAGGTGTCCCCGCCCCCAGCTATATAACAGCTGTCACCGGCGGGAGAAGCATCACTCGGCGGAGCTTCCAATGGAGGTGGAACTGTTGCAGCTTTTATTTATTTTTTACTTTTTCGGTCGGACGGCGCGAGATGGATTTGCATAGCTGTACTTTTTTTTTTTTTTATATTTAATAAAGGACTTGTCCCGAAGTGTCTTTTGTAAAAAATAATATTTTTTTGTGAAATGGGCGGGACATTGTACCCCGATACCAATTCACATAGGGGGGCCCTGGATCTGGGGGTCCCTTTGTTAAAGGGGGCTTCCAGATTCCGATAAACCCCCTGCCTGCAGACCCCCACAACAGGCAGGGGTTGTGGGGATGAGGCCCTTGTCCCCATCAATATGGGGACAAGGTGCTTTGGGGTGGGGGGGGCACAGAACCCCCCTTCCCCCAAAGCACCCTCCCCATCTTGAGGGCATGTGGCCTGGTATGATTCAGGAAGGGGGGGCACTCTCTTGTCCCCCCTCTTTTCCTGTGGCCTGCCAGGTTGCGTGCTCGGATAAGGGCCTGATATGGATTTTGGGGGGGGGGGCCTCCACGCAATTTTTGTTTTGGGGTTCCTCTTAATATTCATACCAGACCCAAAGGACCCTCGTCCTATAATCTCCTCATCACTGTCACTCCTATAAAAGACAGTTCTCGTTGTTTCCTCACTCTCTGACTAAGGCCCATGAATAAAGAAATTATCTGGTAGGAGATCAGAGGAGCCATTTACTAGTTACCTTGAGGGAGGAATTGTAAGATCCTCAGAGACAAAGCTGCCTGATGTGGGCGGAGCCCTGGTTTAGGGGAACCAATCAGCTCATGTCTAGTAATAATCTTTGTATTTCTATTTTAGTAGATGGACGGGAGATGAGGAAAACCTCAGAGGATTGTCTCACTTTGTCTCCAGACTGTAAAGTAGAAGATGAGGACATCACACAGTATAGTCCAGGAGAAAACCCGACTACCTCAAATGTCCCTCCGGCACCACACAGTGTAGATGGACCATTGTATTCCTCTTATCCTGAGGAACCTCAGACTGTGCGGGACGGTGCCGGACCATCGTATTCCTCATATCCTGAGGAACCTCAGACTGTGCGGGACGGTGCCGGACCATCGTATTCCTCTTATCCTGAGGAACCTCAGACTTTGCGTGACGGTGCCGGACCATCGTATTCCTCTTATCCTGAGGAACCTCAGACTGTGCGGGACGGTAGCGTCCTTGCAACAGATGAGAGGTTGTCCTGTCCCGAGTCCGGGAAGTGTTTCAGTTCCAAAGGCAGTCTTAATAAGCATAAAAAATCTCACACAGTTGAGAAGCCATATTACTGTCCTGAGTGCGGGAAATGTTTTTCAGAGAAGTCCAGTCTTTCCAGACACCAGAGATCACACACGGGGGAGAAGCCTTTTTCCTGTTCTGAGTGCGGAAAATGTTTTTCAGATAAGTACCATCTTTCCACACACCAGAGATCACACACGGGGGAGAAGCCTTTTTCCTGTTCTGAGTGCGGAAAATGTTTTTCAGAGAAGTCCAGTCTTTCCACACATCAGAGATCTCACACGGGGGAGAAGCCTTTTTCCTGTTCTGAGTGCGGGAAATGTTTTTCAGTTAAGTCCAGTCTTTCCACACATCAGAGATCTCACACGGGGGAGAAGCCTTTTTCCTGTTCTGAGTGCGGGAAATGTTTTTTAGAGAAGTCCAGTCTTTCCAAACATCAGAGATCTCACACGGGGGAGAAGCCTTTTTCCTGCTCTGAGTGTGGGAAATGTTTTTCAATGAAGTCCACTCTTTACAGACATCAGAGATCTCACACGGGGGAGAAGCCTTACTCCTGTTCTGAGTGCGGGAAATGTTTTTTAGATAAGTCCAGTCTTTCCACTCATCAGAGATCTCACACGGGGGAGAAGCCGTATTCCTGTTCTGAGTGCGGGAAATGTTTTTCAATGAAGTCCACTCTTTACAGACATCAGAGATCTCACACGGGGGAGAAGCCGTTTTCCTGTTCTGAGTGCGGGAAATGTTTTTTAGATAAGTCCAGTCTTTCCACACATCAGAGATCTCACACGGGGGAAAAGCCGTATTCCTGTTCTGAGTGCGGGAAATGTTTTTTAATGAAGTCCACTCTTTACAGACATCAGAGATCTCACACGGGGGAGAAGCCGTATTCCTGTCCTGAGTTCGGGAAATGTTTTTCAGTGAAGTCCAGTCTTTCCACACATAAGAGATCTCACACGGGGGAGAAGCCTTTTTCCTGTTCTGAGTGCGGGAAATGTTTTTCAGTGAAGTCCAATCTTTCCACACATAAGAGATCTCACACGGGGGAGAAGCCGTATTCCTGTCCTGAGTGTGGGAAATGTTTTTCAGTGAAGTCCAATCTTTCCACACATCAGAGATTTCACATGAGTTAGAAGCCGTATTCCTGTCCTGAGTCAGGGAAATGTTCCTCACTGAAGTCCTGTCTTCCTGTACATCAGGGGTCCCACACAACCCCTCGAGGTGTATTAGTGAGTGCGGGAAATGTGTTGTATGTGAATGTTGCTGGACATGTGGGGAAGAAGCACACCCTGATATACGGGTGAAACTCGAAAAATCAGAATATCATGCAAAAGTTCATTTATTTCACTAATGCAACTTAAAAGGCGAGACTAATATATGAGAGAGACTCATTACATGAAAAGCAAGAGGGTTCAAGCCGTGATTTGTCATCATTGTGATGATTGTGGCTTCCAGCTCATGAAAACCCCAAATCCACAATCTCAGAAAATTCCAATATTCCATGCAATCAATAAAACACGGATTGTACAGAGAACGATATCGCACCTCTGAAAAGTAGAAGCTGCGTATTAATTGTGTGAAAATAGTGCAGCGCTGCGTATCTATAAATCTTATAGAAACAAATAATTATACATTCCATAAAACTATTTATGAAAAAAGAAAATAAATAAATGATAAAAAAACAGTTCATATGGAGGTTTCCAAAGCTGTCACCGCTGTGAAAAATCCTATTTAAATTGATGCAATATTTTTTAATTCAATGTTTTTTATTAAAATTTTCAATTCGTATTACATAGTACAGTTAAGACTTGTCATAGCTAGTAGTCAAAAAGGAAAAACAGTAAGCGTCAACGTGAGTACCATAGTATTGCTCGGTCAAGAAGTATACCAGAAGGGTCACATAACCGTAGTATCATGAGGTAGTCGCAGCCCTTGTCCAGGCGATCCAGGGTTGCCAGAGTGCCCGTGTTTTTGGGAGACTGTCCAGTACTGGCTGCTGTTATAGTCTCGTAGCTGAAGTGAAGTGCCACTAGGTCAATGACCTGGGCTATGGAAGGGATCTGATCCGACTTCCAGTGTCTTGTTATGTTGAGCCTGGCTGCCAGGAGTATGTGTGTGGTCACGTGTCTTATAGGATGGGGGATGTCTTCAATGGTTAAGTTAAGGATTGCAAGAGCAGGTGAAGGGGGTAGTTTGACATTAGTAACTTCGGAAATGAGCTTGAAGGTGTTCGTCCAGTAGTTTTGGTTGTTGGGGCATGTCCAAAAAATGTGCATTAAGTCCCCTTTAGTGACTTTACACCTCCAGCAAGCGTCGGAGTTGTGATTGCTAAACGATGCCAATTTGGTGGGAGTGAGGTACCATCGAAGGGAGATTTTCTGGGTGAGTTCCCTAAGGGCTGAGGATTTGGTGGCCTTATAGACCGTTTTGAGGGCGCATTGCCATTGGTCTTCAGTAAAATTACATGCAAGATCAGATTCCCACTTGATGTGAGGGGTCAGTTTGGAGAATGTGCATTTGTTGTGGAGAACGTTGTAAAAGTGGGAGATGCCCCTGGTCTTAGAGGTAGGGTCGGTGAGATAATCCCCCGTTTTAGGAGGGATACAATAAAGGGGAAGGGGTATAGTGTTTAAGCAGTGGTGTACCCGTAGAAAAGTAAAATGCTCGGAGTCTGGGAGTTCAAATTCAGTTTGCAGCTGAGAGAAAGTCTTGGGGCGACCGTCCTGCAGTAAGTCGAGTAGATGGTGGATCCCTTTGAGGGACCATCGTTTTAGTGACAGGTCTGGTGACAGGTTTCTGGCGTGTATTTGTCGTTCTGTAGCAGGAAGTCATTAGCCCGCCAGGGAAACGTGTTTCGTTGTAGGGTAGAATCTTCGATTATCATCAAGATTGGGGCATGGTCTGACCATGTCGTGGTGTGGATCATAGACATGTAGATTTTCTGTAAAATCCACTTATCAGCTAAAAACAAGTCAATTCTAGAGTACGTGCGATGTCTGAAGGAGAAAAAAGTAAAATCTCTCTCAGAGCCACGGAGACAGCGCCAGACATCATATAAATCGTGATTTGAAAGGAAGTTCTTTAGTGGCGATCCCTGTCTTTTTGCTGCTGAGGTGGTGTCTAAAAGAATGTCCTGGACCAAGTTGAAGTCCCCGCAAAGAATCGGATGGCCTTTTTGAATAGGTTTTCCTGTGGCAAACACTTTGCGGAGGAACTTCAGCTGGTGTGTGTTTGGGGCGTAGACATTCACCAAGGTGTATGAAACACGGTTTATGGAGCAAACTATATTCAGAAAACGACCAGTAGGGTCTGCAATGGAGTCTATCAAGTGGAAGTCCACAGTGTCCTTGAATGCGACCTCTAGATTTAGCGGAGTGGGAGGCATGGAACACGTGAGGGAACTGATGGTTTGAACAAAGGGGCAAATCCGATGGTAATAAATGGGTTTCCTGGATACATAATATGTCACTACGGAGGGACTTGGCGGTCCTCCATAGTGAGTGACGTTTGGCAGGGTGGTTGAGGCCATTCACATTCAGTGAACGGATCGAGAGCGGCATCTTGTCGGCAGCAGGCCGGTGTGTGGTGTAGAGTAGCACTTACAGTTAGACGTTGTAGGCCAGATCTGGTGATGTCCTGGAGACAGGTTCAATAGCCGGCGTGAAGCAGTCCGGAAACCTAGGAGCGAGTGCGTCAAATGGCTGGAATAGAGAAATACGTTAGATACAGCTTCAGAAAACAAAGAAAAACAAACAAAACAAAAAGTGCGGAGGGGGTGGTAACGGCACAGTAGCCTCCAAGTAGGGGGAACTGAACAGTCAGTAACGTGGGAGAGCAAAGAAAATCAGGGGTGACAGGTTGTCAGAGCTCAGGGGAGCTATATTGATGTTAATTGGCCGCACTTTACAGGTAAATGTGCATCTCTCAGGTGTGGTTGGGGTCCAAGCTTCTGCGAGGAGTCAATGCGGAGCGGTATTGGGAGGTACGATGAGAATTCCCCAAGTATGGAGGAGACGCAGGCCTTTGTTTAGATCTCCGATCGCATGGGTCTGGCCGTTTCTTGTGATGAGGAGGGTGGCCGGGTAACGCCACTTATATGGCATCTTGTGGTTTTGGAGGCCTTTGGTGACCGGGTTCAGCTGTTTGCATAGCTGGAGGGTGTACTTGGAGAGGTCCGGGTAGAATTGTATACCGGTAAACGGAGCTGGCAAGGGTGATTCGGCTTTGACTCCTATCATCAGTTTTTCTTTGATGTGGTAGAAGTGGATCCTCATTAGGACATCCCTGGGCACGGAAGCTGCTAGGTGGGATGGCTTGGCTATTCTGTGTATTCTGTCAATGATCACCTCCTGTGGGGGTGCCTCAGGTATGATAAGGCGCATTAGGTCCGTGGCATAGCGCGGGAGGTCCGCAGGTGAAAAGTTTTCAGATACCCCTCTCAACTTAACGTTATTTCTGCGGGACCTGTCCTCTAAATCGGCCAGCTTGGCGCGCATCCATGACTGTTCGTCTTTAATGTCAGCATAATAGTCAATGACCTCATTCACCGTGGCTGTGCATTCAGTGAGGCCTCTCTCAACATTGCCCACTCTAGCATTCAGCGCATGCATGTTTGAGGTGAGTTTAGTGAACAATGAGGAGAGGTCTGTCATGAGGGAGGTCTGCAGGGACAGTAACATGTCCTTTAGGGTAGTGTCCATCACTGGTTGGCTTGAGGTGGGGAAGGAGGCTACAGAGGAGTTCAGGGCCTTGCTGGAAAGGAGGGGGCCAAAAGCATGGGCCTCGATTTGCGTCCGCAGCGTCCGCTGCGACGGCGCATCCAGCCTCAGCTTAGGCCCCGTACACACCATAGAATCCATCCGCAGATAAATCCCAGCAAATGGGTTTCAGCGGATAGATCCTATGGTGTGTACACGCCAGCGGATCTTTTTCCGCGGATAAATCTCCCCTGGGATGGATTCCAGCAGATCGGATATTTGCTGACATGCACAACAAATCCATCTGCTGGAATCCATCCCAACGGATGGATCTGCTGGTCTGTACAGACTCACCGAATCCATCCGTCCGAAGGGATCCCCCGCATGCGTCGTAATGAATTGACGCATGCGTGGAATTCCTTATATGACAGCGTCGCGCATGTCGCGGCGTCATAATCGCGGCGACGGCGCGACACGTCATCGCCAGAGGATTTCGGCGCGGATTTCAATGCGATGGTGTGTACACACCATCGCATAGAAATCTGCTGAAATCCTCGAGAGGATTTATCCGCGGAAACGGTCCGCTGGACCGTATCCGCGGATAAATCCTCCCGTGTGTATGGGGCCTTAGACTTTGCAGGGCTGGTAGGGAGAAGATCACACTCCGGGGGGTCGGAGAGCTGTGTAGAGGTACCTGTACTGTGGTGGTCCTCTGAGCAGGCATCCGGGAGATCCGTGCTGCGCGACCTGGTCGGCACCATCTTGGGAGGTGTTGTGGCCATCCGCCGGCTTGTAGGCGAATTCGGTAATTTTCTGGGGTTTGTGCGCCGTGAGCCTTTTTCTGGAGGAGCTCATCATGCTCTCCGGTGTCCCAGGAGCAAGGATGGCCATGGATGAGGTCGTGCGGGCGGCCTACGTTGTGGATTCTTTCCCCTGGCTGACACGCTGATGGCTTAAGCGTCCATCTTCTTCTCCGGCCGGACACGCCCCCCAATGGATCCAATATTCAGTGCGCACCCCCACCTGCTAAAATGCATGCTCATAGACAGATCACTCCTCGTGTCCGATCACGATCCGTCCACTTTACCAATGGTAGTTGTAACAGGAGTCACTTTTGGGCACAGATTAAGCCAGGAAATAAAGAGACATATATTGGATTGTTTTAACATGGACAGTAATCTACCATACATTCCTTAATGTCTGTAAAGAATATTGTGACCCTACCGGTCAATAATGACTCTTTTCAATGATTAGCCCTGGCTAGTGACACGTTAAATGAGCCTGGCTCTTGAAAGGCCTTCCATTGTGTGAGGCTGTTGAGAAGCTAACTAAGACTGCTTCTGTGGATTGAAACTGAGAGTCAGCCTGGCTCCTAGACCTCTCATTATGTATACTGTTTATGTGTGGAATGTACTTGTCGGAGATGTAAAATCTGGGGGATAATTAACTCTGAATATCATTATGTAAAAGAATGTGATTGAAGCCCCCCCCATGGTGTGATGAGAGGGGGTGGAGAGTTTGATTGGTCCTGTGATTTCTGTAACCTGTTGTACTGCATATAAGCAAGCTAAGAAACCATTAAAGTTGTCATTCATTTTGAAACCAGAAAGCACAGAGCTGTGTGTCTCGTCTTATTTTGGGAAATGAGGTGGATCGGGTCCTGTTGGTTGGAGTGTCGATAAGCTGTCTTGGATTGAATGGTATATCGTGAACGGATTTAACCCCTGTCCCATTTGGGGTTCCGTTACAATTGGTGGCTAGCAGCGGGGTAATTCCATCGCTTAAAGGACAGCTACAAGGACTACTGGAGAACCGTGGCAGACCAGCCAGCAACCATAAGAAGATGGACGTGATCACAGAACTTGTCCAAATGGATGGAGCGGAAAGACCCAACTTAACGGAAAGGCCCAGCGTAACAGACAGGACCCCGGAGGAGGCAAGTTTTGATCGGGCTGTCAAACTAAGACTGGCACACTATGGTCCTAACCCTCCACTGGAGATCATAGACCGAGTTATAGCTGCTGTGGACGCAAATTGGCTAAGGCAAAGACGTTCTGCAGCAGCAGAAGTCACAGCAGCACCAACTGAAAGGAGAAAGATAAATTTTGCTGCTTTTAAGAACTTCATTGAAACTGAAGGGGAGATTGATGGGTACCTTGCTGATTTTGAACGGCAATGTGCCCTACACCGGGTGCCCACAGAGTAATGGGTTACCATTTTGTCTGGGAAATTGTCCGGCCGGGCCAGTGAAGCGTTCAGGGCCATCCCAGACAAGGATATTTTGAACTATGGACTGGTAAAAGAAGCACTTTTGGCCAGGTATGCCGTCACACCGGAGGCGGTTCCGAGAGACAAGCAAGCAGACTGGAGACTCATATACCGAGTGAGCATGCCGCCTACACTGCACAGCATCCCACTGGGTCGATGGATGCCAAGCAGAATCCGGGGAAGAGGTGCTGCAGGTGTTCCTGCTGGAGCACTTCTTTGACAAACTGTCCCGGGAAGTCAGAGAGTGGGTCCGGGACAGAAACCCTTTCTCCTTGTCTGAAGCAGCTCGCCTGGTGGACGAATACACAGACGCCCGCAAACTGGACAACTCTGTGGTCAAGACCACAGCTCGGGTGGATTATCGATCAGCGGCACCACCAGCCGGCTATTGCCTACAAACCCCAATCGGACCGCCCTACAACACCACCTCCAGCGGCCACTTATCCTCTGCAGCCTAGGTTCAACTCCCAGGACTACTCACAGCCCATCAGGTGTTTTGGGTGTAAACAGCTAGGACACAGAAAGCTAGAATGTCCATTGAATCCGCCCAGGCAGTCATAGTCATGGAGACAGTCAGAAAGGGGGAACCCCCACACATCCATGCCTGCAGCCCACTGCGTTGAGGAGGAAGAACATTGGGGCGTTCTGCACCAGGCAGATCCGATACAAGCAGCTAACCAGGATAACAGGCAGCAACACAGGCAGACTGTCTGGGTCAATGGAAAGGTAGCCAATGGACTACGCGATTCTGGGGCCACGATGACCCTGCTACAGAAGAAACTCATCCCAGAGAGCCAGCACACCGGAGACACCGTAGCCGTAAGAGTAGCGGGAGGCACCGTCTTCTGGCTACCCATTGCCCGGGTTCACCTGGATTGGGGGGTTGGTTTGGGACATGTGAATGTGGGGGTGATGAAGGATTTGCCAGCAGATGTACTACTGGGGAATGATTTGGCCCCCCTTGTTTCTGCGTATGCCCCGATGTGCCCCGCTGAAGCCCACACAGTGACTACCTGTGCCCCAACCCGCATTGCTGGAACCAACTCGCTTGCTGCTGAGACCCGGGTAAGACTACCTTCCCCAACATGTACTGTAGATCCGGCACAATATCACAGTCTAAAATGGGAATGTGACAAGTTGGCCAGTGAGAAATCAGAGATGCAACGACACTACGTCATGTATTATGAGATGTCCCGTGGCTTGAACATTGAAATGCACAAACAGGCGGAAATTGTCAAAAGATTAAATGGGATTTGCATCCAGGTGGTGCCTTATCTCTCCCAAGAGCATCAGCAACAGGTTTTGGGAGCCATTGAGAGAGCAAAGCAAGTGACTGTTCCAGAACTGAATTCCATTATTCACCTTCACCATCAGCTACCGACCTGGTAAGCCAAATGGCAATGCTGATGGTTTATCCCGGCAAACAGACGTCATCCCGGCCTCCTAGTTCCAGACATCCCCAAGTTGACGCGAAAAGGATCAAGCCGGGTCTGCCGGAGTGTTCCACAAGGAGGGAGCCATGTAACAGGAGTCACTTTTGGGCACAGATTGAGCCAGGAAATAAAGAGACATATATTGGATTGTTTTAACATGGACAGTAATCTACCATACATTCCTTAAAGTGGATGTAAACCCAAAAAAATTAACATGACATAACATATGATAAACATTTCCAAGCTAGATATGTAAATAACCTGTAACACAAAGCAAACAGACTTTATAATTTGGCAAGTTTTTATCTGGAATTCTGTTAATTTTCACTGAACATTAAGAGAATTGCTCAGCGCTGGATTAACTCTGTGTGGCAAGACTGGGCACAGATGATAGGAAATCTTATCCTCTACATTGTGACATAAAAAAAAAAGAAAATCTGTAAAGAATATTGTGACCCTACCGGTCAATAATGACTCTTTTCAATGATTAGCCCTGGCTAGTGACACGTTAAATGAGCCTGGCTCTTAAAAGGCCTTCCATTGTGTGAGGCTGTTGAGATGCTAACTAAGACTGCTTCTGTGGATTGAAACTGAGAGTCAGCCTGGCTCCTAGACCTCTCATTATGTATACTGTTTATGCGTGGAATGTACTTGTCGGAGATGTAAAATCTGGGGGATAATTAACTCTCAATATCATTATGTAAAAGAATGTCATTGAAGACCCCCCATGATGTGATGAGGGGGGGTGGAGAGTTTGATTGTTCCTGTGATTTCTGTAACCTGTTGTACTGCATATAAGCAAGCTAAGAAACCATTAAAGTTGTCATTCATTTTGAAACCAGAAAGCACAGAGCTGTGTGTCTCGTCTTATTCTGGGAAATGGGATGGATCGGGTCCTGTTGGTTGGAGTGTCGATAAGCTGTCTTGGATGGAATGGAATATCATGAACGGATTTAACCCCTGTCCCATTTGGGGTTCCGTTACAGTAGTAATTCCTACAGTCTCCAGACTGCACCTCTGTGTGGGGAATCAACGTATAAATTGTCTCCAAACACCACCTTCCTCCATTCACTTATTAATAATCAATTCCACTTCTATATCCCGGGGTGAAGGACATGAAAGAAAAAACACAAGTACCATAGTGCTCTCTGCTTCTGAATTTATTATAAAAGCCCCCCTAAAAAGTTAAGCAGTGTGGTGGAAATTTCAAGATGTATTTATTATGCATTGTCAGTGTCACCCATGGTTGGTTCTCCCTCAGCCCGCTCTAGAAAGCTGACTGGGGCAGACAGACTGGTGGGGATACACTTCCTGATTTGGAGAAGGGTGTTTGTGGAGGGGGGGTGTCGGCCGGTGCCGGTGCGTCCGCTCTGCAAGAGCATTGTCATTTAGCTGGTGTGCGCTCCTGTCATCTCTCAGTACCTGATCAACACTGTTTTGTGATGTGCGCCTACACCTGCAGATAATCTCTCATCAGGAACGGTATCCTATTGTTGTTATTATATTGCTGTATTGTTATTGATTATTACTGTATCATATCATGTTGTTATATTGCTGTATTGTGGTGTTGTTGTATTATATTGTTATTAAATATTACTGTATTGAATCCCTGAGAAGAGAGGAAAACTGGGGGCAAGTTTTTTTTGGACTTAGTCCAAAAAAAACTTGCCCCCAGTTTTCCTCTCTTCTCATACATATTAGGACACGGCACCTTATCACATTATCAAGTATCCACATGTTCACTACATGTGAGGATACGGTTTCCTCCTCTGTATTGAATCCCTGTTGGACGGGGTTATCTGTGCTGCCAAATCAATATATGGGCATTTGTTGTATCGAGCCCACATGCTGTGACATCACTTCCCATGGAGGAGGTCACATGCTGTGTCATCACTTCCTATGGTCACATGCTGTGATCTCCTCCAATCAGATGTGGTCTGTGAAGCCTATTGTGTTAATAAAACTGCCTGTGAGGGCGTTGGCAAACCAGTGAAGGCTGGGAGCTAGGATGGAATGAGAACAATTTGTGAGGTCTCTTGACTTGTATGGATGGGCAGAGAATGGATGGTGAGTGAACTTATTTAGCTTTAACATGGCTTATTTTCATTAAGACGGGGTATGTGCTTTTTAGCACAGGGCAAAGTGGCGGTGTGCTCTGCGTACAGCCAATTTTGCCATGACAGAATTGGCGGGCCATAAATTTAGGAGTAGATTGAGCCCCCTTTGGGCATTGGTTCAGATGGGGGAAAGTAGTCCTATGTTCCGATGCGTGGGGGGGCTCTGCTCTACAAAAGAACAAATTTGTCATCTTTTTGAAATAATGCTTGGGTGATTGTGTGCGCTTGTGAAATCGATTGGACTGTGTGTGTGTAGATTTGATCCTATATGTATATGTATATTTTGATTGTGTGTATGCCTGAATGCTGTATGATTGAACAGATTGAAGTTATGTGCCCATGGTTTACAGTGAAGCTGTTTGGAAAAGTTACTTTTGTGTGATGTATTGAGCAACCAGACTTGTTCTATTGTGTAAGACGGCAGCATTGTGCCATGTGCTTTGGTGGGGGAGGGGCGATTTGTTTGGTGGACCATGAGGCTTGGGGGAGGTGCGGACAGTGTTCTGATTCTGTGTTTCTTGACTTTGCAACTTTCAGAACAAAGTTAGATATAACATTTTATGATGCATATGGAAACTGTATATTGTGGATGATTTGTCTGTATAGAGGTGGGATTATTCAGCCTGCAATATGTGCGGCTGAGACTTTTTTGTATTTTCTGAATGTCTTGTTCCTGTGTATGGAATGTTCATGTCAATGAGAAATGGAGACTGTGTGTATTTAGATCATTTTATGTTGGACGGGTTGCCTTTGTATAGTTCAGCCAGGCAAGGCATGTTCCATGGTGTAAGATGGCCCTCTTGCCATGAGGCTCGGGGGAGGGGCGGACAGTATTGTTGGATCCCTGTGTGCTTCTTGAATTTTGTAATATGTTCAATGATCTATGTGAGGAATAGAGATTGTGCTGTAAACAATAGCATACAGGCTTTTTATGTTGGAAGGTTTTAAATGATGTGACCTCACTGTGTATATTTTTTAAATGGCTTGTTATATATAAAGGGTGATGCCGCAGTTTGTACATGAGCTTTGAGAAAAAGAGTGTTTTTGTTCTAATGTTGCGCATGTAACTAGAAAATGTTTTTAATGTTCATTTTTGTTTGTCTTTGTGGAGAAAGATTCTAGGCAGGTTTTTGAAAACTGCACCTGGCAGGCATCTTGTTTGCTTCCATGGTCGTCGGTGGCCATTTTGGGAGGTGCAGTCTGTTTGCTGCATCATCCTGGGTCATCCTGGGTCATCTTTTGGGTGTGATACCATGTGAATGAGCAGTGGAATTTTGCAGCCTTTGGGGCAGATTTTGATGTTTAGTGCGAATTGAGTAGCGCAGTCTTTTCTGTGTTGGAATCTGGTGGACAACATTTTTGTTTTCCCGTGTGTGTACTGTCTGTCCTGTGGTAAAAAAAGGTGATTTTGAGGCGCAGTTAAATTGTTTTTTGCAAACGTAAATGGCGCCATTGTTGCTTGGCTTGTTGTCGGCCATTTTGAGATGCAGTTTAAGCGCTATCTTTTCAATAGTGCTTGCGTGATAGGGCTAATTTATATACAGGATCTGACTAACCTACCGGCTGACTTTGTAGTGTAAGAATGGAGGCTTTTGTGTAGAATTTTGTTTTTGGGTGAAAGACTCTGCTTTGCATGCACTGAACTAAGATGAATTAGACACAAGATATCTGTCTGTCTGCTCTGCAAACAGCCAGAAATTCTACGACAGAAATGGCGAGTTGTGTGACTGGCTTTGACTGCGTTTTTGTGCACAGCGATGTGCATTGTTTTGGGGTTTGAATGTTTGGGAGTTTCCCTGGGGGCAATTCATTGTGTGGTTTGACATCCAGGGGATATTTATGTAGTCCATGGATTTTTTTGATGTGTTGAAACAAGGCAATAAAGCTGGGCTTCCCCCTCCCCTCCCTCTTCCTGTCATTATGTAAATAAACCAGGTTTGGGGGTTTAAGAGCTGAGCATACAACAGGAAGGTCTTTTTCAGCATTAATATACAACAGGAAGTTGGTGGGAGGAGTTTTGGAGTCTTCTGAAAGATGAGCAATGAGATTTGTGTCCTGAAGGGGCAATGGAAAATATTTTGGCGTTTTAAAGGTTTTTGTGAAGTTTTATACTGTAAATACAGTTTTGGGTATGTGAGAGCGAAACAGGAGGGCATCACCATTGTTGTTGTGACATCTAGATGCAGGTAGAAAGAAGCCATAAAATTGTTTTGAAAAGTGGAGGATTTCATGGTGCGTTGTAAGTTGTCTGATGAACACATTTAGGAGGCTTTATATCGTGAGAAAGGTCGGGCCGTGTAGAATAACCGGAATTCCTGTGCGCGATTGTATTAGCATAAATGTGAGGAGTGGTATTCTAACGCCCCGGTGAGGCTGTGTACAATAATCGGTAAGTCCGGGGGTCGGTTATGATTATAAAGGCGCAAGTCATAACCGCTCTGAAAATAAAGCGCATGGTACTCTGGACGCAGAGGTCACAAAAAAAAAGCGATTTGAATCGTCATGGGATGTGCCGCCCATGCAGCGCACCAGTCAGACAGCTGCACCACACATGAGGTCTGGGTTTGGGGCTCCGGACATGAGACCCCTTAAAGAATGACATAGGTGGTCAGAGGGTACAGTAAGGTGTACTCCTTTGGAAGGTACTCTGGCTGGAGGTACGAGACCTCAGAATAAAGATACCTTGGATGTAGTTCAGATGTGGCTTCAGAAATCTGTAATGATGAGTGTGGATGGAGGCGTGGTACACGCTTTGGTGACCCTCAGAGGGGAACGTTGTATAGCTGTCTATGCAAGGCTCTCAAGCTGTTCTAATATTTTCCCATTGTATTTTTGTCTATTGCTGAAAGTGAAGGCAGAATTCCAAGTGGTTTTTGATTTTTTTCATTTTTGTTTTGGATACTATGAATATCTCCTCCACATTTGTATCGGAATGTTTGTGTGTAGTAACGTGAATATGTTCGAATTTACCGCGGCGATCCTCCGATGGGTCGCGGCTGTTGTATTTTTGTAGGAACGGGAAAAGTTAGGGTTACAGAGAGTTTTGTTTGAATCGGTTTTGAAAGAATGTCATTGAAAATTTACAAGAATGTCATTTTTGTTTGCCATTCTCTGCAGGATAAATATGAAGGATGAAGTAATGATTTCTGCTTATAAGTATTTTTCAGGTCCAAGGAGTTTCTGGAAGTGTTTGTACATAGAGAGCAGGTGTATGTAGACAGCTGTACACATGGATAAATACGAGTCCAAGGGGATTAAAGTATCATAGGCTACTTCATTGTTTCTTCTTCCTCCAGTCTGTAATGAGGAAGAAAAGGGGGGGATAAATAAATGTAAAAGTGACAGTTTTTCGAACTAATAACACTAATCTTTCTAATTCTAATCAAGTTTGTGCCAAGACTGTCTTCCTTTGCTAGAATTTGAATCGGCAAGCAGCAGTCTGGTGAAGTAGGTTCCCATCTTAGATGCTAAGAACCTCCCAATGGTTCCAGGTATTACAGGAGATGGTAAGGTATTACAGGCGACGGTGAGGCACAGATTGTGCAGTGAACACAGTCCCGATGTCTGGGTTACTGTCATAAGGTTTGTTTGGAGGTCAACCAAAGCCAGGGTCGTACTCCCCTCATCAGCTGTCACGTCTATTCTCAGGTGATGGGGTGAGTGCGATCACTGTAACATGAACTTCAAAGGGTTCAGGAGTCTCTCCTGGACCCTGACACGGTAATTGTTTTTAATTTTTTCAACCAGGTGACTGGGTCGTTTGTAAAGAAGCTTGATGGATGAGACCACACCAGCCACTTCAAGAAGCGGCTCAACCACATCAAAGAAATTAGTAGTATCTTCATTTATTTTGTATTTGTTTAGTAAATTTTAGCAGAGGTAACGATGAAAGACATCCCAAGTTATTATTTAAAGTGTATTCTATGACTAATTAAGAAAGTGAACGGGACCGATTGCGGGGTCTGTTCGAGGTCTCCACCGAGCTTTAGTGCCCAGCGATGACAGCGGTACATGCTATTTATTATTGGTATGAGGATTATTGACAAACTATTAGAGACTCCAAACAGACACTTGTCAATGGAATTTAATGATTTGTTTTTTTAGAGGGTAAAATTGGTTGTCGTTTTTATGGCTCTGCCTCTTGTCGGTTGGGTATCAGGACAAATAGGTAGCCCACAAGTGTGTAACTTTAGTTGGTGTTTATGCGGATCTACAGCTTATAAGGTAATTCCCCCAATGCAAAAGGTTCATGCATGGTGGTGAAGCTGTCCCAGCATCCTATATCGCGGCCGATCGCAAGGATCTGATGGCGCAAGAGAAAGTAAGAATGTCAGGGGCAGCTAGAAGGGAATTGTTCACCAACCCGAACCAGGTCTGGGCATGGTTTCCTGCATGTACAAGGTGGGGGGGCTTGAGCTTATGATACGATTGAACAATTCACACCTATTGAGGATGGAATG
Organism: Rana temporaria; assembly: GCF_905171775.1. Taxonomy (NCBI): domain Eukaryota; kingdom Metazoa; phylum Chordata; class Amphibia; order Anura; family Ranidae; genus Rana; species Rana temporaria. The sequence goes on along the minus strand of NW_024404459.1, from coordinate 1,281,358 downwards.
TTTCATGTAACTGTTGAAGCTACAAGGAAGTTCTCACGGTCCAAGGGCGGTTTCTGGGAATTGGAGTTCAGGCCCATATGGATAAGGTTTGGGTCCCTGCAAGGCAGAGCCAGAGCTGTAGCTAAGTGAAGGTTGGGAGTCCTTTGAAGGGTCTGGGAATCTGAGGGGATTTAATTTTTATTTTACAGCGGATCGTGGTTGATGGAAATTCTTTCTATGTCGTGATGAGGCGCTCCTGTTGCCTGATTGGACGCGTGACCAGACCTGGAGCAGATGACCACATCTTCCTTGATGAGACGCCCCGAAGCCGGACCCACGTACAAGACAGAGGACCCCTCCTTATTAGTCATGTCTCCTGAAGAACAGAGTCTACATGTCAAGCCGTGTCTTCCTTTTTATGGACTGTAAGGACTGATTTAGTTTCTAGGTGTAAGAAGACTATCAAGATTGGAAGGACAAATGGGAGCAATATGACAAAAAGGGAGGACTGTGGTGGAAATTTCAAGATGTATTTATTATGCATTGTCATAGTGTCACCCATGGTTGGTTCTCCCTCAGCCCGCTCTAGAAAGCTGACTGGGGCAGACAGACTGGTGGAGATATACTTCCTGATTTGGAGAAGGGTGTTTGAGGAGGGGGGGTGTCGGCCGGCGAAAGGGCCCCTGTGTGATGCACAGATATTCGCCTTCTGGGTGCGTCCGCTCTGCAAGAGCATTGTCAATTAAGCTGGTGTGCGCTCCTGTCATCTCTCAGTACCTGATCAACACTGTTTTGTGATGTGCGCCTACACTTGCAGATAAGCTCCTCTCATTGGGAACTGTATCCTATTGTTGTTATATTGCTGTATTGTTATTGATTATTGCTGTATTGTGGTGTTGTATTATATTGTTATTGATTATTACTGTATCGTATTATATAGGGTTGTCCCGATACCACTTTTTTAGGACTGAGTACAAGTACCGATACTTTTTTTCAAGTAGTCGCCGATACCGAATACCGATACTTTTTTTTAATGTGTCCCCAAATGCAGCCATGTCTCCCCACAAATGCAGCCATGTCCCCCCACAGATGCAGCCATGTCCCCCCCATATCCAGCCATGTCCCCCCCATATATGCAGCCATGTCCCCCCCCATATCCAGCCATGTCCCCCCCATATGCAGCCATGTCCCCCCATTATCCAGCCATCTGTCTCCCCCCCATCCAGCCATCTGTCTCCCCCCCATCCAGCCATCTGTCTCCCCCCCATCCAGCCATCTGTCTCCCCCCCATCCAGCCATGTGTCTCCCCCCATCCAGACATGTGTCTCCCCCCATCCAGCCATGTGTCTCCCCCCCATCCAGCCTTGTGTCTCCCCCCCATCCAGCCTTGTGTCTCCCCCCCATCCAGCCTTGTGTCTCCCCCCCATCCAGCCTTGTGTCTCCCCCCCATCCAGCCATCTGTCTCCCCCCCATCCAGCCTTGTGTCTCCCCCCCATCCAGCCATCTGTCTCCCCCCATCCAGCCATCTGTCTCCCCCCCATCCAGCCATCTGTCTCCCCCCCATCCAGCCATCTGTCTCCCCCCCATCCAGCCATGTGTCTCCCCCCCATCCAGCCATGTGTCTCCCCCCCATCCAGCCATGTGTCTCCCCCCCCATCCAGCCATGTGTCTCCCCCCCATCCAGCCATGTGTCCCCCCCCCATCCAGCCATGTGTCTCCCCCCCCCCATCCAGCCATGTGTCTCCCCCCCCCCATCCAGCCATGTGTCTCCCCCCCCCATCCAGCCATCTGTCTCCCCCCCATCCAGCCATGTGTCTCCCCCCCATCCAGCCATCTGTCTCCCCCCCATCCAGCCTTGTGTCTCCCCCCCATCCAGGTGTCTCCCCCCCATGTGCCTCCCCCCCATCCAGCCATCTGTCTCCCCCCATCCAGCCATGTGTCTCCCCCCCATCCAGCCATGTGTCTCCCCCCCATCCAGCCTTGTGTCTCCCCCCCATCCAGCCATGTGTCTCCCCCCCCATCCAGCCATGTGTCTCCCCCCCATCCAGCCATCTGTCTCCCCCCCATCCAGCCATCTGTCTCCCCCCCATCCAGCCATCCGCGGTCGGCGGCGGCGGCGGCGGGGGGGTTAAGTATTCTATTTGTGTATCGGGGCAGGGTATCGGCGTCTGAGTACCGCCGAAAAAACTCGGAATCGGTCCCGATACCGATACTAGTATCGGTATCGGGACAACCCTAGTATTATATTGCTGTATTATATTGTTATTGAATATTACTGTATTGAATCCCTGTTGGATGGGGTTAACTGTGCTGCCAAATCAATATATGGGCATTTGTTGTATCGAGCCCACATGCTGTGACCTCACTTCCCATGGAGGAGGTCACATGCTGTGTCATCACTTCCTATGGTCACATTCTGTGATCTCCTCCAATCAGATGTGGTCTGTGAAGCCTATTGTGTTAATAAAACTGCCTGTGAGGGCGTCAGCAAACCAATGATGATGGTGATGATGGTGACTTGAGAACAAGCTGGTGTGAGGTCTCCTGACTTGTATGAATGGGCAGAGAATGAATGGTGAGTGATCTATTTAGCTTAAATATGGGTTATTTCATTAAGACGGATTCTGTGCTTAATAGCACAGGGCAAAATGGCGGTGTGCTCTGCATACAGCCCAGTTTTGCCATGTCACATGTGGAGTCCCTCAGTCACCCGTACTATTCAACATCCATCTTCGCCCTCTCCTCAAAATCATCAGCCACCAGAATTTACTCTACCATTCCTAAGCAGATGACACCCAACTCTACTTTCGCATCAGCAACAAAAAGGACCATTATCTCGGACTAGAGAAATGCCTTACTTTGATAGAAAATTGGATGACGGAGAGTTACCTTAAACCTAATGGCTCAAAAACAGAACTGCTTCTTCTTCACGCCAATCGAAAGAGACTTGCCACGAAAACATGGACACTCCCACCCATTTTGGAACAAACCATCACCCCTAGCACCAAAGTCAAAAGTCTCTGAGTCATTTTTGACACTAACATGTCATTGGATGCACAAATAAGTTCAGTAGTCAGCGGATCCCACTATCTGCTGCGCCTGCTATGTAGACTCATCCCCCTTTATCCCAAAAGAAGACATAGCAGTCGTGGTGGGAACAATAATCAACTCCAGACTCGACTATGCCAATGCACTTTACCTAGGACTCCCAAATTGCCCGTCTACAAGTCGTCCAAAATACGGCGGCACGACTAGTAACAGGGAAAAAACCCTAGGAATCAATCTCCCCCTCCCTGAGATCCCTTCACTGGTTGCCTGTAAAAGACTGAATTACGTTTAAGGCACTATGCCTGGCGCACAAATGTGTTCAAAGAGATGCCCCCCAATATCTATGTGAAAAAAATAAAATGTCACCACCCCAATCGCGTTCTCCATTCTACTAACCAAAATTGACTCCAGATACCCAAGGCCAGATATAAGTCCAGAGGAGAATGAAGATTTGCAGTTCAAGGACCTAGACTGTGGAACGCTCTACCGACCAGCATCCGAATGGAAGTGAATCACCAGGCCTTCAAGAAAAAACTATTCTGAAGGCAAAATATAGTAGGAAATGGATACCAATCGCCCTGAGGCGATTCAGTTCGCATGTGTTGCGCTATACAAGTTTCTCACTCACTCTGTAATTCAGGAATCGCACCAGAAAGGGACGGGGGTAGTCACCAGAGAGACATCTACCCGTGGGGACTCTGTGTGCCCTTTCCACCACATAAGTTGGCAGCCGGTCCCCCAAGTTCACCAGCTGCTTGAAAAAAGTTTCTGCAAAAGGTGGTAGTTTGGGATGCTTCCGCTTCCTCCGGCAGGCCCACCCCTCGCACATTATTTCTCCTCTGTCTGTCTTCTGCGTCATCAGCGCGATTTTGCAGCAGTTTCACCATAGCATGTAAATCAGTCAGCTGGTTACCTTGTGAGTGTCTTGTGTCTTGTGTCTTGTGCATTCTGTGGTCAAATGGTCAATGCTCACCATTACTGCGGCTTTGCTGGCATTGATCGCCTTCAGAATTGGGCGAGTGATCGCATCTTGGGCAGCTCCTTAATCAGGAGAGACAGACAGGGATCCCCCAGCGCTTGTATCCTGTGCAGCCACCGCAGCGTTAGCCATCCTCCTGGCTATCTTTTTGGCTCTCTTGGAGGAACGAGGAGAGGGCAAGATGGCGGCGGCGGGAACTGTGTCCGGGCCTCGTGAGGAGAGGGTCTGGCGCTGGCTCTTTAGAGTCTGGTGGCCTGCTTTATATGCCCCCTTTCTCATGTCCGGATGTTCCCCCACTTGGTACGGTGCTTCAGCACCAAAAATTGACAGAAAAGCTCAGAAAAACAGATTATTAGCAGGAGAGATGTGGAGCTCCCAGGAAACACGTCCTGGCTCGTACACATCCGGACACGCCCCCTCGAGATTTATATTTTAGCCAAAAATTGGGTAATTTATTGTGTTTTTGTGCCCCCTAAAATGAACTTTAGTGTTTTTTACAGAAATTTTGCATTTCATAGTCTTTTCCGGTAATATCGTGTGATATAAAAATATGGAACTACCTATGGAGTGGGGGGAGAGCGGGTACTGCCGACATGCGGGGGTAGATCGAGAGCCGTTCTCTCATCGATCGCCCCGGGGAAGAGAGCATGGAGGAAGGAGAAAAGCAGCGGGATTACAGAGCAGATAACCCGCTGTTACAGCTGAGTTTACATTACACACAGCCCCGCCTCCTGACCCCGCGCCTGTATCAGATAGACAGAATGCCAGTCCAATGGTGGGACGTGTTCTGTCTGATACAGGCGCGGGGTCAGGAGGCGGGGTTGTGTGTAACCACGAGCGGAGCTGAGGCAATTGTAATATAAACTCAGCTGTAACAGCTGGCTATCCGCTCTGTAATCCCGCAGCTTTTATCTTCCTCAATGCTCTCTTTCCCTGGGGTGATCCTCTGCACAGTTGATCAGAGGCTACAATGGTGGGCACAGTGAGCAGAGGCTACAATGGTGGGCACAGTGAGCAGAGGTTACAAGGGAGGGAACAGTGAGCTGAGGCTACAATGGTTTTCACAGTAAACAGAGGCTGCAATGGTGGGCACAGTGAGCAGAGGCTACAATGGTGGGTACAGTGAGCTGAGGCTACAATGGTGTTCACAGTAAACAGAGGCTACAATGGTGGGCACAGTGAGCAGAGGCTACAATGGTGGGCACAGTGAGCAGAGGCTGCAATGGTGATATAGGTGAGCTGAAGCTACAATGGTGGACACAGGTGAGCTGAGACTACAATGGTGGGCACAGGTGAGCTGAGGCTACAATGGTGGGCACAGTGAGCAGAGGATACAATGGTGGGTGTGACAGGAGGGCCCATGGAACCCAGAATCCGGTGGGATACTTCCTGCAGTCTGGGACATCCAACCTCCACCTGGATCCAAGGTTCGGATAGCAGGAGAGGAGAGCAGAGGTACAAGCTGACAGGGGACTCTAAATTTGGGAGTGATTTGGAGTGGCGAATGGACGAAATCATGGATTTCAGAGAAGGGCTACTGAACGTCTCGGAAGTGCACTGGGCACTGGAAGATATACGAAGCACTTACGCCGACGTATAACAAGTTAAGCTGATGTAAGTGCAAATGTGCGCCGTCGTATCTGTGCGCCAGACCCACAAACATATATGCGCCTAAAAACAGGCTACACCCCGCCGACGTAGCTTGCTTATGCCGGAGTAGGGTGGGCGCACATTTAGGCTGGGTGCATGGTGCCGCTCCCATTGATTAGCCATTCAAACATGCAAACGAGGGAAATGTTGCGATTCACGAACGTGCGTACAGGCTACGTGAGGTGCGCGTAAGTTGTATGTCCGGCGTAAAGTTATTCCCCATGAAGGAGGTGTAACCCAGCAACAGACATGCTCAGGTCTGCACCAGGGAACACAAGCCGGCGTATTGTGCATTGGACGTGTGTCTGGCTGGGCGTAAGTTACGCTCACGGCGTACGCAGTGATCCAGCGTAGCTTAGGCAGTTGTGCCGGCATGTATGTGAGCAGGCGGGGGGTGTGCGCATGCGCAGTTTGTGATACGTACCTGTCTGGTGCTCGGCCCATCATTTGCATGGGGTCACGCCTCATTTGCATGGGTCACGCCCACTTCCACCTACGCCGGCGTACGCCTTCAAAAACCCACGCTACGCTGGGGCAGCGTTGGGAGCACTGGCTTGCTGAATTCCATGCTTGCCTCTCTGCGCTGCGTTGGCGTAGCGTACAGTGGTTACTCTCTGTGAATCTGGGCCAGAGTTTCTGGCCATTCAGGAATGGGAGCTGGAGATCGCCTACAGACCGCTGCTAGACTCTGCAACCCAGAATCCCTTGGAAAATATGGGATACTCTTGTTTCAGCTCCCCATGCACCTCTTATGTCTAAGTTACCCTGTGCCAGGATGGGTGACTAAGAAAATATGTCTTGGATTACTTAAAATGGGACAATAATATTTCTCCACAATATCTGCCAGGATAGATGTAAAGACTATTCTTAGTTGTTAATTCTGAACAACATGCTAATTGAAAGAGCTGATCACATTGGCCTCTGTACAATGTAGGAGACGAGCCGACACCGGCTACTGGAAGCTCCTGCTATTGTGTGAAGATGTCCTTGTACTTATGATAATGTGTAGTGAGCGAGGAGATGTGATGTCTACCCTAAAAGGTCATATCTGAGTCACCTCGTCTGTCTAAAGGATTAGTTCATTAGCTCATGTTAATTTATGTTCTGGTTACCTCCTCTTTAACTGTGTATAAGACTTGATTTTGTTTCTAATAAACACTCCGGCCCGGATTCAGTGTTTAGAGGTGGAATTTTGAGCCTTGCTGGCAGTGCCAGCAGAGCTCAGAGGATGCTGTAGGGTGTCTTCTATCAGAAAATATATCACGTTTTGGGGGTTTTATATAATGTTCAGGCCTAAAATGATTCTTTAACTCCTTCCCACCCGGCCTATAGTAGAATGACAGCCAGACGGGGTTCCATTATCCTGACTGGATGTCACATGACATCCAGAAGAATAAGCCGCTCGGGGGCAGGGTGATCGTTGGTGTTGTGTGTCGCTCTGACAAACCGCATCTCCAGTCTCGGTAAAGAGCCTAATGCCCTGTACACACGATCGGAAATTCCAACAAGAAAAACGTGGATTTTTTTACGACGGAATGTTGGCTCAAACTTGTGTTGCATACACACGGTCACACAAATCTTGTCGGAAATTCCGAATGTCAAGAACGCGGTGACGTACAATATGTACGATGAGCCGAGATCAATAAAGTTCAATAGGCAGTTCGGCTCTTTTGCTTCACTCTGAGCATGTTTTTTTTTTTTGTGTGTAAGAATTGCATACAGACGATCAGAATTTCCGACAAAGAACTTTTTCCGTCGGAAAAATGGAGAACCTGCTCTCAATCTTTTGTTGGCGGAAATTCCGACAGCAAATGTCCGATGGAGCATAAACACAGTCGGAGTTTGCGACCAAAAGCTCACATCGAAGATTTCCTGTTGGAATTTCCGATCGTGTGTATGCAGCATAAGACGTTGGCTCTTCACCATGTGATCAGCTGTGTCCAATCAAAGCTAATCACATCGTAACCAGAAAGTGCCGGTTATCGACTTTCCTTTATTCAATCTGACAAGGCGTGAGTAGAGGAGAGCCAATCAGTGTCTCTCCTGACAGGGGAATCTGCACTGATATTCAGCATTGATTATGAGTACAGGCCCATCGCCAGTGATGACCACCAGTGCCCACCAGCCATGCCAATCAGTGCCCACCAGGGATGCCAGTCAGTGCCCATCAGGGATGCCAGTCAGTGCCCATCAGGGATGCCAGTCAGTGCCCACCAGTGAAATAGAAAACATACTTATTTACATCATTTTTTTTATTCTTTTTATTAAGCTTATAAAGATTATATTACATCAACAAAGCCTATCAGGAATACCCAGGCTAGAAATAAAAACAAAAAAACACACACAATTATAACCTAATAACACAAGGTATATTTACAATTTTTTTTAACAGAAATAAAGAAAAACTTTTTCAACATTTTCTGTCTTTTTTATTTGTGGCACAACAAATAAAACCCCAGAGGTGATCAAATACCACCAAAAGAAAGCTCTATTTGGGGGGAAAAGATAAAGATTATTTGGGTACAGTGTTGTATGACAAGTGTGAGAGAGCGGAAAATTCGCCTGGGCAGGAAAGGGGTAAAAGTGCCCGGTATTGAAGGGGTGTTGAATGTGGGCAAAAAAAACCACAAAACCGTCTCTGGTAGTGAAAGGGTTAAAGGATAAGTTCACCTTCGGGAAGATGTTACATGTTCCTGTTCCTGCAGCGGCTCAGCGATCCGAGACATTTCCCACACTCACTAATACACCTCGAGGGTTGTGTGGGATCCCTGATGTACAGGAAGACAGGACTTCAGTGAGGAACATTTCCCTCACTCAGGACAAGAATACGGCTTCTCCCCCGTGTGAGATCTCTGATGTCTGTAAAAATTGGACTTATCTGAAAAACATTTCCCACACTCAGGACAGGAATACGGCTGTTCCCCCGTGTGAGATCTCTGATGTGTGTAAAGACTGGACTTCTGTGAAAAACATTTCCCGCACTCAGTACAGGAATACAGCTTCTCCCCCGTGTGAGATCTCTGATGTGTGGAAAGAGTGGACTTCTGTGAGGAACATTTCCCTCACTCAGGACAGGAATACGGCTTTTCCCCCGTGTGACATAATTTATGGCCCGGATTCAATACATCAGCGCATCTTTATGCCGCTGTAGCGTATCTTTTTTACGCTACGCCAGCGCAGCTCGGAGAGGCATGCACTGCATTCAGCAAGCCATTGCTCACCAAGATGAGCCAGCGTAGCGTATTTTCGAAGGCGTAGGCCAGCGTAAGTGTAAGTGGGCGTGACCCCATGCAAATGATGGTCCGAGCTTGACGCAGTGGTTTACATCCGGCGTATCTTAAACGGCGCATGCGCCGTGGACGTATGTCCCGCACCCCTCTGCGCATGCTCACAACTATGCCCGGCGTAACCCCTAAGATACGCCTGCCCACCGCCTACGCCGAGAGCATAAATACACCCAGACATGCGCCCGTCGAGGGGGAAAAGTACACCAGCAGCTTGTCTTCCGTAGTGCAGGTACTTTTGCATTCTGAGCGATGTCTGCTCCTGAGACTGAGAGGGAGAGGGAGAGGAGGAAAAATAAAATGTCATCTGAGGAGATGGCGATCGTCATCTCTGCCATCTCTAGGTACGATGTGTACCTCCATGGCGCACAGAGTCGCATGACCAGTAAGGCCAGGAAGCTAGAGATCCTCCAGGAGGTCACCCTGGAGGTCAATGCCCTTGGGCATGAGAGAAGGACCTCAAAGGACATTGCTAAGAAAATCAATGACCTGTGTCGTCAGAGAGAAGCTGGCCAAGGTGAAGAGGCACCTCAGGGGCATGGAAGGGGGACCAGCCAGCACTGTCAGGCTGACTGCAGAGGAGGAGGTGATCGCCAGATGTCTGGAGCGGGAGCAGGTGGAGGGCCTGGAGGGCTATGACTCCGGTGAACAGGCCTTGAGGACAGGTAAGTGTGTTTTATCCCCCATCCGGTGTGTAGCATGTGAGGGGGTGCAAGGGAACATGTGACAAGTGTGTGGGTCCACCAACATGTGAATGCTTTTTGTCATCCACAGATGTGCTGGAGGGAGCGGGGCCATCGTCTTCTGCTGGACGACCCACGCCATCCCCAGAGGAGAGTGCCCACACCTCTGTAGAGGTAGTTGAGGAGGAGCATGGTGATCTGGAGGAATGTGTCTACCTCGAGGAGAATAACAACTTCACCGAACCCTCCCAAACCTCCCCCCCCATCAGGGGAAGCCCCTCAGGGTCCACCCCCATCAGGGGAAGCCCCTCAGGGTCCACCCCCATCAGGGGAAGCCCCTCAAGGGCCAACCCCATCAGGGGAAGCCCCTCAAGGGCCACCCCCTACAGACGGCCACAAGCCTCTCCAGCCCCCAGGAAGGCTTTGCAGAAGACAAGGGGTGTACCCGAATCCCTACAAGGACTTGCGAGGGAACAGGCCCACCAGACGCGCCACATGGGAGACATTTCCAGCGACCTCCATCGTGTGGCTGACAGCCTGGCCGCCTTTATTGGGTCCTCAGCCAAGACCCAGGCTGAATGCACAATGGCTGTGCAGGGCACCGCAGCCGCTGTGCAGCAGGGCCTCACACATCAGAGCTTGATCTCTGACTGCCTGCAGGATGTGAGCGCAAACTGCGCTGCAATGGTCACATGCCTGGGTGACCAAGCCCAGACCCTGGAGGCCATGCATCACCACATTGTGGCAGGGGGTCCCTCACCATCTGGTGACCAGGGCTCCAATGTGCAGGCCAGCCTGGAGCATCAAACCCGGGCAATTGGGGAGCTGCAGGCCACAGCAGCGGGCCTCACGGCGGAGGTGAAGAGCCTGGGAGTGGCTGTCCAGGCCAATACTGCTGCCTTCGATGCGGAGGGAAGGCAGACCAGGCGCCACCAGCGGCAGACCACCACCCGCCATCTGCGGATGCAGGCGGAGACGAACTCTGTCCTCACCCGCATTGCCCTTGCATTGGAGGGTATGCATCCAGCATCTGCCAGGAGTGACAGACCAGGGGATGAACCTCCTCCTGATGGCCCACCTGAGGCTCCCCCCAGACAATTGAGGAGCCGTTCCCGTGGCACCAGGCCTGGCCCACGAGAGGGCAAATGACTGCTCTCTTTTTTTTGTGCTCAGATTATGAGCTTTATTATTTTGTTTTTGTTGGACGTGCACAGAGGTATGTGCCGTCCTCTGGTAAGGGCATGCCATGTCGGCCAATGGCATGATCCCTTTTTTTTTTTCTGCACATGGTGAGAAGTGCAGAAGTGGTGCCCGGACACTCGTTTGCAGGTGCAGGGTTTCCCAGTGCTACTACAGTGTGACTGGTGTGTGAGACATTCCTGCCAGCAAGGTGTGTCACCTTGGGTCGTCGGGGAGAGGTTATCCCCACGACCGTGTGAATGTGGTATAAATGGACAGCAACATCCTTGGAGCCTTGGCGTGGCTGCTCCCAAGTCCTGCATGGTGGACTTGGGCTAAACCAATGTGAGGTGGATGTGGTGTGTGTGAGCTAGGGACCACAGTGGTGTGCATGCGTGCATTGTCCGTGTGCCATGATGAATGTGTGTGTTTAACCACTTAACGACCACCGCATGTACATATACGTCCACAGAATGGCACGTACAGGCAGATGCGCGTACCCGTACGTCCCTGCCTAGGTGTGGGTCGGGGGTCCGATCGGGACCCCCCCTGGTACATGCGGCGGTCGGAAATCGTCTGGGAGCGATCCGGGATGAGGGGGCGGCTATTCGTTTCTAGCGATCGCTCCCTGGAGCTGAAGAACGGGGAGAGCCGTATGTAAACACAGCTTCCCCGTGCTTCACTGTGGCGGCTACATCGAATGTGTCATTCCTGATATAGGGAGACACAATCAATGACGTCAGACCTACAGCCACACCCCCCTACAGTTGTAAACACACACTAGGTGAAACATAACTCCTTCAGCGCCCCCTGTGGTTAACTCCCAAACTGCAACTGTCATTTCCACAATAAAGAATGCATTTTAAATGCATTTTTTGCTGTGAAAATGACAATGGTCCCAAAAATGTGTCAAAATTGTCCGAAATGTCCGCCATAATGTCGCAGTTACGAAAAAAATCGCTGATCGCCGCCATTAGTATTAAAAAAAATAATTAATAAAAGTGCAATAAAACGATCCCCTATAAATTTTGCGCAAACCAAACGATAAATGCTTATTGTGATTTTTTTTACCAAAAATATGTAGAACAATACGTATCAGCCTAAACAGAGGAAAAAAAAATGTTTTTGGGGGATATTTATTATAGAAAAAAGTAAAAAATATTGCATTTTTTTCAGAACTGTAACTCTATTTTTGTTTATAGCGCAAAAAATTAAAACCGCAGAGGTAATCAAATACCACCTAAAGAAAGCTCTATTTGTGGGAAAAAAAGGACCTCAATTTTGTTTGGGAGCCACGTCACACGACTGTGCAATTGTCAGTTAAAGCGATGCAGTGCCGAATCGCAAAAAGGGGCCTGGTCTTTTAGCTGCATTTTGGTCCGGGGCTTAAGTGGTTAACGTGCAGATGCGTTCCACGAGGCAAATTCTGACTTCTCTTCCTTCAGCAGACGGGGTAGCTTCGGTTAGGGGGGGACTGTGTGGTTGGGGGGTCAGGTCATCACATATGTCAATCTCCAGGCCCTTTCTCATGACGTAGTTGTGTAGAATGCAACATGCACCGATGTTCTGGCTCACGAAGTTTGGGGAATACAACAGGGTCCCCCCGGACATATCCAGGCATCGGAAACAGAACTTCAGGATGCCAAATGTGCGCTCCACCACTGCACGGGTACGTATGTGTGCATCATTGTATCTTCTCTCTCCTCTGGTTTGGGGATTCCGGAATGGAGTCAGGAGATGGGGCCCAAGTGCATATGCAGAGTCACCTGGAAGGGAAAAGACAGGAGGATGTTAGTCGTGCATGTGCCCCTCGTGATGTCTGCATCATGGGGTCAGACAGTCATGCCTGACTCCCATGTCACTCACTAACCAGCCAGCTGTCCCTGTAAACGTTCTGTTCGAATTCTCTTGGGATGTCGCTTTGACGGAATATGTAGCTATCGTAGCTGGCCCTGGGGTGTTTGGCACGGACGTGCCATATAAGGGAATTGGACATCGGCTATCACCTGTACGTTGATGGAATGCCACTGCTTCCGATTGCGGTATATGTGCTCTGTGGCACAGGGGGGGGGGCGTAGTGCCACATGTGTGCAATCAATGGCCCCCATGGTGTGTGGGAATCCTGCAATTCTGTAGAAATCCTGCATTGCCTTCTGCCGCAGGTGCTCCTGGGTGGGTCTGATGAAGTGGTGGGACATGCGTGTGAGGATTGCGGGGACAACCTGGTGCACACATCTGCTAATGGTGGATTGTGACATCCCAGACACTACTCCACTTGTACATTGGAAAGATCCACTGGCGAGGAAATGGAGTGTTGCCAGTACCTTGACTAGTGGCTGCACTGCATGTGAGCGGTGTGTCTGGCTGGTGATGTCATCATGCAGGGTTGTGGCTAATTCCAGGATGGCATCAGGGCTGAATCTGAAGATACGATACACCTCCAATTCCCCCATGCCAAAGACGTTCATGCGTGTTCGGTATATCCTCTCAGGTGCCCTCCTACGTGCCTGTGGACACAGTAGTAGTGCTATGACCATGGCTGCCCCTGACAAGTTGGCATACAGATGTGTTGTCCTGCAAGTGTGGTTGCTCAGCTGGTCCGTAAAGGTGCTGCTGCAGCTGCTCTCCAGCTGACCTGTGCACGTCTGTTGCTGCTTTATGAGGAATAACTTTGCGTCGGACGTACAACTTACGCGCACATCGCGTAGCCTGCGTCAGGCGCACGTACGTTCGTAAATCGCCGTTTCTCCCTCATTTGCATATTTGAATACAAAATCAATGGGAGCACCAACTACGTCCAGTGTAAATATGCGCCCACGATACACCGGCGTAGGCAAGTTACGTCGGTCAGATGAAGCCTATTTTCTGGCGTATCTTGGTTTCTGAGTCCGGCGCATAGATACGATGGCGCATATTTGCACTTACGCAGCGTATCTGTAGATACATCGGCATAAGTGCTTTGTGAATCCGGGCCTATATCTGTAAAAATTGGACTTATTTGAAAAACATTTCCCTCACTCAGGACAGGAATACGGCTTCTCCCCCGTGTGAGATCTCTGATGTATGGAAAGAATGGACTTCTGTGAAAAACATTTCCCGCACTCAGGACAGGAATACGGCTTCTCTCCCGTGTGAGATCTCTGATGTTTGGAAAGAATGGACTTCTGTGAAAAACATTTCCCGCACTCAGGACAGGAATACGGCTTCTCCCCCGTGTGAGATCTCTGATGTCTGTTAAAACTGGAACTGTCTGAAAAACATTTCCCACACTCAGGACAGGAAAACGGCTTCTCCCCCGTGTGAGATCTCTGATGTGTGTAAAGATGGGACTTCTGTGAAAAACATTTCCCGCACTCACGACAGGAATACTGCTTCTCCCCCGTGTGAGATCTCTGATGTCTGTTAAAATTGGAATGGTCTGAAAAACATTTCCCACACTCAGGACAGGAATACTGCTTCTCCCCCGTGTGAGATCTCTGATGTCTGTTAAAATTGGAATTGTCTGAAAAACATTTCCCGCACTCAGGACAGGAATACTGCTTCTCCCCCATGTGAGATCTCTGATGTCTGTTAAAACTGGAATTGTCTGAAAAACATTTCCCGCACTCAGGACAGGAATGCGGCTTCTCCCCCGTGTGAGATCTCTGATGTTTGGAAAGTTCGGATTGAAAACGGAAACACTTCCCGCACTCAGTACAGGAAAGTCTCTTATTTGTTGGAAGGACAGCACCGTCCCGCACAGTCTGAGGTTCCACAGGATAAGAGTAATACGATGGTCCGGCACCGTCCCGCACAGTCTGAGGTTCCTCAGGATAAGAGGAATACGATGGTCCGGCACCGTCCTGCACAGTCTGAGGTTCCTTAGGATAAGAGGAATACGATGGTCCGGCACCGTCCCGCACAGTCTGAGGTTCCACAGGATAAGAGTAATACGATGGTCCGGCTCCGTCCCACACAGTCTGAGGTTCCTCAGGATAAGAGGAATACGATGGTCCGGCAACGTCCCTCACAGTCTGAGGTTCCTCAGGATAAGAGGAATACGATGGTCCGGCACCGTCCCGCACAGTCTGAGGTTCCTCAGGATAAGAGGAATACGATGGTCCGGCACCGTCCCGCACAGTCTGAGGTTCCTTAGGATAAGAGGAATACGATGGTCCGGCACCGTCCCGCACAGTCTGAGGTTCCTCAGGATAAGAGGAATACGATGGTCCGGCACTGTCCCTCACAGTCTGAGGTTCCTCAGGATAAGAGGAATACGATGGTCCGGCACCGTCCCGCACAGTCTGAGGTTCCTCAGGAAAAGAGGAATACGATGGTCCGGCACCGTCCCGCACAGTCTGAGGTTCCTTAGGATAAGAGGAATAAGATGGTCTGGCACCGTCCCGCACAGTCTGAGGTTCCTCAGGATAAGAGGAATACGATGGTCCGGCACCGTCCCGCACAGTCTGAGGTTCCTCAGGATAAGAGGAATACGATGGTCCGGCACCGTCCCGCACAGTCTGAGGTTCCTCAGGATAAGAGGAATACGATGGTCCATCGACACTGTGTGGTGCCGGATGGACATTTGAGGTAGTCGGGTTTTCTCCTGGACTATACTGTGTGATGTCCTCATCTTCTACTTTACAGTCTGGAGACAAAGTGAGACAATCCTCTGAGGTTTTCCTCATCTCCCGTCCATCTACTAAAATAGAAATACAAAGATTATTACTAGACATGAGCCGATTGGTTCCCCTAAACCAGGACTCCGCCCACACCAGGCAGCTTTGTCTCTGAGGATCTTACAATTCCCCCCTCAAGGTAACTAGTAAATGGGTCCTCTGATCTCCTACCAAATCATTTCTTTATTCATGGACCTTAGTCAGAGAGTGAGGAAGCAACGAGAACTGTCTTTTATAGGAGTGACAGTGATGAGGGGATTATAGGACGAGTGTCCCCACCCCCTCTATCACTCATTACCATCTTCCCAACACAAGAAGTCCTGCACTTCCTTATTTAGTCCATGATTTAGTCATGAATAACAGCGGGGCTGAGCCCCACCAGAGGTCAGAGAGTGAGGATGGGGGGAGAACAACCAAGATGCAGACTGGACTGATCCTGAAGACCTCCCTCATTGGGTTATTGACTCCTCCCCCTCATTATCACTTTATTTTTAAAGTTCCAAAGCTTGAGGATGTTATCACATTATTATCAACATGTAAAAGTCTGTCCATACTAGGCGCTGGCGCATGCCTGCTGCACTGCGGGGGGTCCCGATGCGTGAGGCAGGCAGCCGCGAGGGCCGCCGTCCATCCGCTATCGCGAGCACAAGAGCAAGAACAGGATCTGTGTGTGTAAACAGATCCCGGTTCTGACAGGAGAGGAGAGACAGATCTGCTGTTCCTGGCAATCAGGTGCTGAAGGGGTTAAAGTTCAAACATTTCTTTTTCTTCTTAATACTCCATGTTGGTAATATATTCGGGTCATATGTGCAATGGCATTACAGCCGATAGACTTTACAGTTTATTTCTTTTTATTAGATTTTACATTTGCACTTCTGTTTGTCAAAAAGCAATATTTTTGTTTTATTTCTTAAGACGTTCCATATCACAAGGGCTAAATGTGTGTCTGTAGTGCGTGTTCAATCCTTCATACCAGAAATAAGAAGATCTGATTGGATGTTTACTCCAGGAGTATATCATGGGTTTGGCAATTCTAGAGAAAGGTCTAAATAATGATTGTGAACGGAGCGAGGGAGCGGCGAGGAGACAGGACACTGTGCATGTCTACCGATGTGTGTGACAGATATTTCTATGTAATAAAGTCAGAGATCTTATAGATCTATACTATGTGGAGAGTTCTTCTTGTCTTGGGTCTGAGACTATACAGACCTATCCCTCCACCCGGCACTGCAGCAAACATCACAACTAGTAACCCGGGAGAATTCCTCTGTCAGAGATCTCGCTAGATCCGGGTATGGGCAGAAGACCTAAGACACATACCCCAGATGACTAAGACAAGCAACACCTATGGGGGGAAAAATGAACATTTTACTAGCAGCTATACCCCAGAATCTCCATAAATCCAGTCTAGAGACATAAATTGTGTCTGCAGCACAGAGAAGAAAGATTATCCCAGAGAAATACAGGAATACAGGACGGGGAACACAGCTCAGGAAAGTGACCAGGGGATTACAGGCTGATATCACCCAGTCCCCGCCCTACTCTGGACCAATCAGTGAGCAGTATGGGTGGAGGAATGGATTTAGTGTTAATGACCCACCTGTGCTGATCTCTGTAGGAGTGTCCTCCTCTATAAATGTCCCCGTTATTCCATCCTCCTCCATAGACTGCTGATCATCCCTCACATACGTCTCTTCTTCTTCTGATTTCACCTCAAATTCTATATCGATTGGATCTCCACTCTAAACCAAGAGAATGAGAGAGAATATCATCTGTAAGATAATACGATTTTTGTACTCACCGTAAAATCCATTTCTCTGAGTTCATGGACGGAAACAGCAGCCTTGACCTTAGGGTTATATCCGCTCTTCTCCAGGAGAGGTTTAGGCAGAAACACAGCACTTAAAGTGTTAAAAACTTTTCTTCAGTGCAGCTCCTCCCAGGGGGTGTGGTTCCCCGGGTATAACCCACACCCTGCTCTAGCAGCCTCAGTTTGTAACAAGTAGTACAAACAAAGGAGGGGTGGGTGCTGTGTCCGTCCATGAACTCAGAGAAATGGATTTTACGGGGAGTACAAAAATCCTATTTTCTCTTCCGTTCATGGACTGACACAGCAGCCTTGACCTTAGGGACGTCCCCAAGCAGTGTCAAAAACATTCGAGGGGTGGGAAAACAACACAGCAAACCAAACTTCACCCCAACAAAAACCGGAGTTACTCAACGGAGGAACTCCAACCATAAACTGCCGCCTGTAACACCCTGCGGCCCAAGGAGGCATCAGAAGATGTACTCACATCCACCTTGTAAAATTTTGAAAAAGTGTGGACCGAAGACCAGGTCGCTGCCTTACACACCTGTAGTACAGAGGCTTGATGGTGGAAAGCCCAAGAGGCCCTGATCGAATGCGCCGTGACCCGAAAAGGGAGGGGCCCGCCCCTTCAGGGCATAGGCCTGAAGCGCAACCTGTCGGATCCACCTAGAAATGGTGGCCGACGAGACTGCCAGACCCTTTTTGGGACCAGACACCGACACGAACTGTGAGTCCAACTTCCGGAACGGAGCCGTCGCTGACAAGTACACTCGAAGGGCCCGAACCACATCCAGGGAATGTAAAGTGGCCTCTTTCTGGTTTTTCGGCTGAGGACATAAGGATGGAAGAACAATGTCCTCATTAATGTGAAAAGCCGAAACAACCTTTGGGAGAAAAGAAGGCTGCGGCCGCAGCACCACCTCATCCTTATGGATGACTAAGTAGGGAGCCTTGCAGGACAAGGCCGCCAGTTCAGATACTCATCTGATCTATGTAATCACCACCAGAAAAAAACACCTTTTGTGACAGAGTCAACAAGGGAATCTTCCGAATGTCCTCAAAGGGAGCTTGTTGAAGCCCCGAGAGGACCAAATTCAAGTCCCATGGTGGCAGTGGAGGGCGCACCGGAGGGGCCACATGCCGGACCCCCTGCACAAACGTGCGTATCAAGGAGTGCGCTGCCAAGGGACGCTGAAAGTAAACAGCCAGAGCCAAAATCTGACTCTTAACCGTACTCAAGGCGAGAGCCTGATCCACTCCCCGCTCTAAGAACAGCAGAATCCGGGACACCACGTATGTACGGGGGTGCCACCTCATCTCCTCACACATAGAGATGTATGCTCTCCATGTACGATGGTAAATTCTCCTAGAAGTAGACTTCTAGTGCACGCAGCATGGTATAAATCACCGAGCCCGACAGGCCCCGGTCCTTCAACACGTGGCTCTCAACAGCCACGCCGTTAAAGCCAGTGACTGTAAAGCAGGGTGGAAGATCAGACCCTGCGACAGAAGATCTTCTCTCAGGGGTAGACGCCAGGGGACATCTGCCACCAGACACACCAGGTCCGCGTACCAGGAGCGGCGCGGCCAATCTGGGGCGATCAGGATTGTTGGAATCCCCTCGGCTTCCACTCTGCACAGCAGGCGAGGAAGAAGCTGCAGAGGAGGGAAGGCATAGATTAGGCGATAGTGACCCCAAGGAGCCACCAACGCATCTGACGCGTCCGCCCACGGGTCTCTTGACCTGGCCACGAACAGTGGCACCTTCCGATTGAGACGGGACGCTAGAAGGTCCACATCTGGAGTGCCCCACTTTTGGCACAGACTGTGAAACACCTCCGGGTGAAGCGACCATTCTCCCTGGTCCAGCGTTTGGCGACTCAGGTAGTCGGCTTGCCAATTCTGAACACCCGGAATGTACACGGCCGACAGAGCCGGAACGGACCTTTCGGCCCACCGAAGGATGTGGGCGACCTCCGTCGCCGCAGCTGAGCTCCTTGTGCCTCCCTGATGATTGACGTACACCACGGCCGTGACGTTGTCGGACTGGATCCTGACCGGTTGGTCCTGCAGATCCAGGGACCACCTGGCAAAGCACAGCTTGATCACTCGGAGCTACAGAATATTTATCGGCAGGCGGGACTCCTCCTGAGTCCAGCGCCCCTGGGCTGACTGGGTGCCCCAAACGCCCCTCCAACCGGAAAAGCTGGCATCTGTCGTGACCACTGTCCAGCGGCATGGCAGAAAAGACTTCCCGGTCCGCCAGGGAGGACTTGACCAGATGGCTCAACTGAATCTGGTAATCCAGAGATGACGGGAGCTTGTCCCAACGTGACAGAATCTCCTTCTGTAGCTCCCTGGTGTGGAATTGGGCATACGGAACCGCCTCGAAAGAGGCCACCATCAGACGCAGAACTCTCATGCAGAACCGAAGAGACAACCACTTCTGGGTCGACAACTGCTGCACAGCAGATTGCAGGGTCTTCAGTTTCTTCGTCGGGAGGAAAACCCGCGCCTCCGCAGAATCCAGGACTAGCCCCGGGTATTCCAGTCTCTGGGACGGAACTAACACTGACTTCTGGATATTCAGAAGCCAGCCGAACTCTTGGAGAGTCTGACACGTGATAGACACGTCCTCCTCTAACTCTGAGCCTGAGGAAGCTCTCAGGAGAAGGTCGTCCAGATATCCCACGATAGTGATCCCTCGCTGCCACAGCAGGGCTAGTATCGGGCGAGCACCTTGGTGTAAACCTGTGGTGCCGATGCCAGACCGAGCGGGAGGGCCAGAAATTGAAAGTGGTCCTCCCCGACCGCAAAGCGCAGAAATCTCTGGTGCTTTGTGCAAATGGGAACATGCAGTTATGATATCCAAGGATGCCATGAAGTCCCCCTGATGGAGTGCCGCTATCACCGAGCGAATCGACTCCATCCTGAATTTTTGCACCTTGACAAAACAATTGAGGGCCTTGAGGTCCAGGATTGGACGGACCCCTTCCTTCTTGGGGACCACAAACAGATTGGAGTAAAACCCCTGAAACCGTTCCTGCGAGGGAACCGGCACAATCACTCCCCTGACCAGAAGATCCTGGACAGCCCCCGCCAGAGCCAGCCGGCGTTCCGGAGGAAGCTGGAGGTTGGAAGGAAATAATCTGTTTGGTGGACAAGAGAGAAACTCTATCTTGTACCCCGAGGAAACAACTTTGCAAACCCAACGGTCGGAAAGAAGAGACTTGCACCGAGCCGCGAATTCGCGAAGCCGGCCCCCCACCCAAGACACGGGCGGGGGCAGACCTTCATGCGGAAGAAGGTTTGTCCGCAGGATTGTTAGGCTTGCGGTACCAGGCACGCCTCTGCCCCGCAGCGGGGGCCTTACCGCCTTGCAGATTTTTTCCCACCGTGCTGGGCGCACGAAAAAAAACGCTTGGGGGTAGTAAAGGAGGGCCCTTGCTTACGGCAAGGCTCCTTGCCCTTCCCAGACTGTGGAAGCAGCCTGCTCTTACCACCCGTGGCATCCTTAATGATGTCATCCAGGGATGACCCAAAAAGCCGCTCACCCTTAAAGGGCAAATCCACCAAGGCCTTTTTTGAGGTTTGGTCCGCAGACCAGCATTTTAGCCACACAAGGCGGTGCAATACCACCGCATAGGCGGAGGCCCTGGAAAGCAAGGGGAGCGTATCCAGGACCGGCTCACAGACGAACATCAGACCCTGAACCAACCGTTCAGCCAGGTCCTTACAGGTCTCGGAAGCACTCTGTGCCTCCAGCTCCTGTAGCAGGAGCTTCGCCCTTTCGGTCAGAGTCTGTGACACTAGAGTCCCGGCCAAAACCGGCCTCACAGCCGAACTCACTACAGTGAAAAGGGAGCGGGGCCACAGCCTCCAGTCTCCTATCAGCAGGGCCTTAAAGGCAGGAGCCCCTTCCACGGGTAACGTGGTGGCTTTGCTCAATCTGGACACGGGAGGGTCCACAGAAGGAGGAGAGACACACTTTTTTACAAAGTCCTCCTCAAAGGGATAACGGGTCGGAAAGCACTTTGGGATTGCAAAAACGTTCTGCGGTGTATTCCATTCCTTGTACAATAAATTGTCCAAATAAGAAACACAAGGAAACACACTTTCGGTTTGCGGAACCCAAAAGGGACCGGCACATCTGGTGCCTCCGCCAAAACCTCTAAGTCTTTGAGTTTCACGCACCGCAGAAATAAGAGCTCCAACAAATTCCTTGTCAGCAGTTGACCCTGAGGCAGAGTCATCCTCACTGTCCACGTAGGTTAAGCCTGCATCATCTGACATTACAGAACCAGAGCCAGATGCAATATCAGGGCATGGCTCTGTGTCAGACGCATCCCCAGAAGCAGGCTCAGGGAGGGGGCGCTTTTTACCCCCCATCCAGGCACTAGCTGCTTCAAACCTGGTGAGAAAAGCCTCCAGGACAGCCGACATTGCCTCAACAGATGTGGCAGGGGGAGGGGCATCAACGGTTAACTCAGGCATTTGTGGGGAAGAAGTACCTGGCTCAGGCTCCATAATGCCCCACCGCTGTGTCACCCAAACTGCAAAGCAGAAAACACCCACGGTCACCTCCCGGCCGGTAAAAACAGAGTATGGGGGCCCCCAGGGAAACTCCCCACCCCACCTGGTGCAGCGCAAGCTGAGAGGAGTCTGAGGCGTGCTGAGAAGCCGGCTGCGCTGCTGTCTGTCCCCTCAGAGAGATTTGCGGTCTTTCTGAGCGCTAAAACAGCCACACGAGGCCAAACGAAATCCAAGATGGCCGCCGAATATGCAAAAAACGCCATAGGACCACAGGAAAATGGCCACCAAGCCATATAAGGCGCGACCACTGCAAAATGGCGGCCATTGCGCATTTAAAAAGCACCCAGAGTGACACAGCACCTCAGCGCAGCACAGAGTACACCACAGCACACAAAAGACCCTCAGTGAACACACACAGTACCCGCTAACACACAGGCCCCGATGTAATAAAGAGACCCCTGAAAGTCCCCCCTCACAGCCGCTACCCAAATGGGAAAGGAGGGAGGGGAATAAGGGAGAGAGGAAAGCAGGGCGGACCCTCAGTCGACCTCCCAGGGGAAAATTCCAGCCATGCCACCTTACCTGAGCAAGGGGCCACTACTTACCCGTCCTGCGACCACTGGCTGGAGGTATCCCAGACAGAACCAACGTCCGCATAAACGGCATGGCTGTCGGCCAGACACACTGTGACAAAGCCATAAAGGCCGGTCATATGTGTGCCCTAGAACAAGATGTTCCCCGGCCACCCCTGGAGCAATGGGGCCTGTCGTGGATGCCCCAGAGCTGAGCTGAGGGCCAAACATGGGGGGACTACAAGAGTCAAGACCCAGCCTGTCACCCAGTCGGCAGTTGATAGAAGAATCTCAGGATCCAAAAATGCAAAAACAAAATAATAAAAAGCGAAAAAAATAGCAAAAAAATCTTCAGAGTACAGGACTCCAGAAGTGCCTGACCTCTCCTGTCGTTAGGCAGAAAAAAAACTGAGGCTGCTAGCACAGGGTGTGGGTTATACCCGGGGAACCACGCCCCCTGGGAGGAGCTGCACTGAAGAAAAGTTTTTAACACTTTAAGTGCTGTGTTTCTGCCTAAACCTCTCCTGGAGAAGAGCGGATATAACCCTAAGGTCAAGGCTGCTGTGTCCGTCCATGAACGGAAGAGAAATAATGTTTATTATTGTGACATCACATCTATAAAATCCACACATCCCCCCACAAGTCCATGTCTAGATGTTCCGTCCCACCAACCTTTAAATAAGAAGGGATGGTGTGACCTTCCTGTGTGGAATCCCGGGAATACAGAGGACGGGGACATCTCTCTGGGGGGTCTCTGTAGCTGGATGACTCCACCATGGTGTCCTGGTACAGATATTTGTGTCCTTTTGGAAACTCTGACTCTCTATCACCCATCCTCATCATCCTCCTCTTTTATCTCTTCTTTAATATTGACCAGTGTGGAATTCTGAGGACGGGGACATCTCTCTGGTGGGTTCCCATTACTGGATCCATCTGTAGGAAACACACACACTGACTGAATACATTGTTTCTATGTGTTTATCAGATGATGGGGGATCTAGGTGGAGCCTCCGTACTGCTCTCTCCTTTACAATAAAGTCTCCTCTTACCGGTGATGTGAGGGGCGGCTGATTGTCCATCATGACGTCCTTGTAGAGATCCTTGTGTCCTTCTAAATACTCCCACTCCTCCATGGAGAAATAGACAGTGACATCCTGACACCTTATAGGAACCTGACACACACAATGATACAGTCACCATCCAGACACACCCCTTGTCTGTTACTGGATAATGTCCCAGAATCCTCCTCACCTCTCCTGTCAGCAGCTCCATCATCTTCTTGGTGACTTCTAGAATCTTCTCCATGTTGTGTCTCTCGGGTTTTAGGGAGTCACATGGAGGCACTGTGATGGTCATGTGATCACCTGACTTCACAAGAGGAAATCTCTGTATTGAGGAACCAATAGGAATATCATGTTAGAATCCCAGAATCCTCCTCACCTCTCCGGTCAGGTCTGTATTATTAATAGAGATAAGAGTGATGTCATGTGACCTCCTAGAATCCTCCTCACCTCTCCAGTCAGGTCTATATTATTAATAGAGATAAAAGTGATGTCATGTGACCTCCCAGAATCCTCCTCACCTCTCCGGTCAGGTCTGTATTATTAATAGAGATAAGAGTGATGTCATGTGACCTCCCAGAATCCTCCTCACCTCTCCGGTCAGGTCTGTGTATTATTAATAGAGATAAGAGTGATGTCATGTGACCTCCCAGAATCCTCCTCACCTCTCCGGTCAGGTCTGTATATTATTAATAGAGATAAGAGTGATGTCATGTGACCTCCCAGAATCCTCCTCACCTCTCCGGTCAGGTCTGTGTATTATTAATAGAGATAAGAGTGAGGTCATGTGACCTCCCAGAATCCTCCTCACCTCTCCGGTCAGGTCTGTGTATTATTAATAGAGATAAGAGTGATGTCATGTGACCTCCCAGAATCCTCCTCACCTATCCGGTCAGGTCTGTGTATTATTAATAGAGATAAGAGTGATGTCATGTGACCTCCCAGAATCCCCCTCGCCTCTCCTGTCAGGTCTGTGTATTATTAATAGAGATAAGAGTGATGTCATGTGACCTCCCAGAATCCTCCTCACCTCTCCGGTCAGCAGGTAGATGATCTCCAGGGTGAGGTTTAGTATCTTCTCAGTCATGTGACTCCAGTCCTCCTCCATCCTCATTAGTGGCGTCATTTGATCTATACAGGTCTCCTTGTAGACGGATAA
Source organism: Rana temporaria (assembly GCF_905171775.1). Lineage (NCBI taxonomy): Eukaryota > Metazoa > Chordata > Amphibia > Anura > Ranidae > Rana > Rana temporaria. The sequence goes on along the minus strand of NW_024404459.1, from coordinate 1,256,763 downwards.
CTTTGGGAAATGAAAGTAAGAATTATCTGGATGGTATTGGTCACACAATAATAGGATGGGGGGGGGGGGTAATAGGAGGGTTGCTGGACATTTAAGAACTACTACCCCCCATTGGAACACATTTAGTTTGGACTGTTTAGCATTTTATTTATTTATTTATTTTGAGCTCCTGGGACCCTCTTGTCCTGCCAGACCAGAAATTCCCTTTTCTCTGTTGGGTTTGTTTGGTTTCTGAACTGGTTTTGATTAGTTTTAGATCTGCAGACAAGGAATCATAAATACGCTCCTTTCTTTGACTTGAGGCCGTGCTGTGAGGTCAATGTCAGGTCATCATGATGTCCAGGAAGGGGAACGGCTAATCAGGATAATTTGCCAGAACTCCGGCTACAAGACTCCAATCTCCGGCAGCCTGCTGACTGACAGGAGTGATGTCACGCTCTGCAGTAAGAGAAGGGATTGGATTGGATGCAGGAGGATTCTGATGGTGGAGTACAGAAACTGTGGGGGAGGAGTCTGTTCTGTACGCTCCAATAGCAATTCAGTGTGGGTAGGAGAAGGACAACAGGGGGAGGGGTTTGTTCTCTTGGTCTTGGTCTATTTCGTCTTCTGGAAGATTTTCCTTGACCAGTGAGATGGTGAGGTGAAGGCTTACTTCATTTTCTGGCAGGAGTTCTTTAAGAAGGTCAGAAAAGTAAGTGCAGGTGGGGTGGGGGGACCACCAGAGACCAAGAGCCCCCTATGAGCCCAGAAGCCCCCTCTTACCTCAGAGACTTGCAGCTGACTACCCCCTCAGAGCCCCCCACAGCCCTTCAGCCCCACTTACCTCTCAGAGTTGTTCAGTCCTATTACTCCTAGGAGGCCCCCAAAGTCCTTCATCTACACTTCCTCCTCGGGGGTCCCAGAGCCCCTCAGATGAAGAAAACTCTCAGAGGCTCCCAGAATCCTTTAGTCCCACTACCACCTCAGAGACCCTCAGCTCCTCTAGTTTACTCAGAACCAGTGGCAGAACTATTACAGTCACAAAGGTCACACCTGCGACCTGGCATTCCGCAACACAGGGGGGGGGGGGCACTGAGACAGCAGGGAAGGGTCTTGCTGTCTTGGAGTAAATGGTCCAGGATCAGGGGAGGCTCCCCTGGTGATCGCCAATAAGGGATTGCTGAGAACAGAGTGTGCAGCACATTCAGCCTTTGCAGAGCCCCCTTGCTGTGTCTGATCTGCTCCCAACATGGGCACAGCGCCCCCCAACATCAGCCAACTCCTCTCCCCACTCCTCCCCCAGACACAAGATCAAAGTTCTCCATACTGGGCTGTGCCGGCTCTGAGCGACCCGTCACTGATGCCAGCTGCAGCTCCCAGGGCCTGGTGAGTGCCTGTATGTGGGGTGGGGGTCCTTGGTGTGTGTGGCCCTTGAGATGTGTGGGGGGGGGGGGGGGGTAGGATCAACTCTCTGCACATCTCAAACTCCTCTTCCTACTGCCAGCTGCTCTCTGGAGTTTCTGCCCCCATCTCCCCCCAACACCTATGTGCCCCTTCCAGGGATGCCCATATTATTGTCCCTTCATCTGTTCCACCTATTCCTATCCATCCTCCTCATCTCATACCTCCGCCACCCCTGCTAGGGTTGCCACCTCTCCAGGATTCACCCGGATAGTACGGGTTTTGAATCATGTGCCCAGGTTTCAGTCCACCTGAAACCCGGACACAATATTCAGACAGAAATGTGGCTCAGGACAGAAGGTGACAGGAGGGTGAGGGGGCACCATGTGCACCACATTACTATTCTCTTTGGAGTTCCCAAAGGTGTCCCAGGTCTGTTACAATCCTATAGTGTATACTAAAATATATATATACTGTGCGCCTCTAAATCGTTCGGGTTTGGCATAAAGAAAAAGTGGCAACCCTAACCCCGCCCATAACCCCCTCTGACTGGCACCCCGGTTCAGACCCCCCTCCCCCATTCATGCCCCTCACCTCAGCCTTTGTCATCACTTGGAATCTCAGTGGCTGCATTGTGCCATGTTTGGGTCACAGAGAACGAAGCCCCTCACTGGGGGGCTGCTGGAAGTGATCGGGGGAGGTGACCTCTGTGGGTGTAAATAGGAAATAAGATCTTATTACCTCCTCTGCTGTTACTTCCAGCAATGTCTCCTCTTTCCTGCCTCATGGAACGTCTTGTCTTTATTCCAGATTACTTCCTGTCTGTAATGACATCACTTCCTGTCTGTAATGACATCACTTCCTGTCTGCATTCCATAGAATCTTCCTGTCTGGATATGAGTGAGATCACCACCTTGTGGAGATGAGAGGAACTGCAGCCCCAAGAAATGTCTCATAGTAACCACGCCTGTAAAATACCTTACAGAGCTACCACAGAAGATCAAATATAACACAAATAAAGTAAGAAAAAATATATACAGTTCTTATATAACCAATTGTTTAACAAAGATATTTTTATTACATATAGAAAAGTCTTAAAGACACAGAACACAAGGTCACAACAAATGTATAGCTAATAAAACTGATACCCCCCAAAACTGATTCTTTTGGTGAAGAAAATACAAAAATACATCAAAAAGCATAAATATATATATCAATCCACTCATAATGAAGATGTTAAACATAAATTGCAAGTATGTAATGGTCACATAGGAATGGTGGTGGAGATCTCTCAAAGTAAGAACACTTCATTGAATGTTTATATAAATAAAATATTAAATCCTGGAGTGAAAAAAGCTGTAAAACAATAAATAATATATAAATTGGGTCATCCACTTCCTCCATAAAGACATTGAGATTCCTGATCTTCTAGATCACATAGAAGGAGGACTCATCGAGGATTTCATACATTTGTTTGGAAGGATAGAAGAATCCTCAGAAGGGATGATATAGGATGACAGGAAAGTCTCCTGACTGGTGAGATCCTCCAAACATAATGATCACATCCATGAACTGGAGCTCGTTGGGGTGAAAGCCAATCTGTAAAGACTGTGTAAACTTTATCCAAGGACTTTATCCGAGAAAGTCTCAAGGTGGGGTTAGCCTGTCATTTATCATAGGTAGTAGGGATGAGCTTCATATTCGAGTCGAACTCACGATCGACTCGAACATCGTATGTTCAATCGTTTGCCGAAATACGAACGTTTTGGGCCGTTCGCACCAAATTCGAGTGGCGTGTCTCGCCCCATAATTCACTGCGGCATCACAGTGCATTGCTGGCTGATGATTGGCCAAGCATGCACTATGACCCACATGCTTGGCCAATCACAGCCCGCAAAAAATGGAGAGCCATAATTGGCCAAAGCCAGGGTGGCTTTGGCCAATTATGGCTCAGGGGGTTTAGTACACGCCCCACACTATAAAAGGCCGCCTGCAGGTCGGCCTTGTGTAGTGTGTTGTGGTGGTTCAGAGAGGACAGAGAGACAGAGAGAGTGTCATTTATTGCAGGTAGATAGAGCAGGCAGGCAGGCTAGTCAGTTAGAGTTACAGTGTGTAGAGGATATATATGCATCCCAGGTGTTGTATATATATTTATACACTGTATTGAGTTTAGATAGATCCTCTCTTCCTAATTTACTGACAGGCAGGCAGGTGATTGTGCTAGCTGCAGTATTCTCACGTGATGTACTGCCTGTGTCCTCTGCAGTGTGCACCTAAAGCTACGTCAATAGATTTGCTGGTGTTTCTCATATTAATTCCTAAAGGCAGTAGAGCTGCACGATTCTGGGAAAAATGAGAATCACAAATCTTTTGCTTAGAACAGGGATGGACTGGGACAAAAATTTGGCCCTGGACTTCATCCAGACCAGCCCACTTTTGTTTTTGCAAACACACACAAAAACAGTATATAAACTATACGCAATTGCGCAAAAAAACATAAGTAAAACCCCCTGCCCCAACCTCTCACAAATAAAGAAATAAAATTGGCATTGTGTAGCGCTCCTCTTACCTTCACTGGGTACTGTAGCTGTGACTGGCTCCTGAGTCCTCTGTGGGTGGGTGGCTGGCTGGCTCCTGTTGGTGGCTGGCAGGCGCCCTGCTGTGGCTGGTTGGCTCCCTGGTGTGGGTGAGTCACCATGGGTGGCTGGCTGGCATCCTGCTGTGGAAGGTCACCGTGGCCGGTTGGCTTCTGTGAGTGGCTGGTTGACACCCTGTTGTGACTGTCTGGTTTCCTGGTGTGGGTGGGTCACCGTGGGTGGCTGGCTGGCACCCTGGCTCTGCTGTGGGTGGGTCACTATGGGTGGCTGTAACCCTGGCCCTGCTGTGGGTGGGTCGCCGTGAGTAGCTTGCTTCTGTGGGTGGCTGCCTGGCTCCCTGCTGTGGACCAGTGGGTGAGTAGCTGGCATGGTGCACTCTGCTATTGGTGGCTAGCCTGGCTCTCTGCTTTGGGTCAGTGGGTGGCTGGAATGGTGCACCCTGCTGTGGCTGACAGAGAGGGGGACTGACAGAGAGGGGTGGGCGGACAGAGAGGGGGGCTGACAGAGAGAGGTGGGCTAACAGAGGGGGGTGGGCTGACAGAGAAGGGGTGGGCTGACAGAGGGTGACAGAGAGGGGGGCTGACAGAGGGGTGGGCTGACAGAGAAGGGGTGGGCTGATGGGGGGACTGACAGAGGGTGGGCTGACAGAGGGGGGGTGGGCTGACAGAGATGGGGTGGGCTGACAGGGGGGCTGACAGAGGAAGAGGGGGACAGAGAGGGGTGGGCTAACAGAGGGGGGTGGGCTGACAGAGAAGGGGTAGGCTTACAGAGGGTGACAGAGAGGGGGCTGACAGAGGGGGGACTGACAGAGGGGGGGGTGGGCTGACAGAGATGGGGTGGGCTGACAGGGGGGCTGACAGAGGAAGAGGGGGGACAGAGAGGGGTGGGCTAACAGAGGGGGGTGGGCTGACAGAGAAGGGGTAGGCTTACAGAGGGGGGCTGACAGAGGGTGACAGAGAGGGGGCTGACAGGGGTGGGCTGACAGAGAAGAGGTGGGCTGACAGAGGGAGAGGGGGGACAGAGATGGGGCTTTCAGAGAGGGGTGGGCTGACAGAGAATGGGGGCTGACAGAGGAGGGCGGCAGAAAGGGGGGCTGATAGAGGGGGGACTGACAGAGGCGGTGGGCTGACAGAGATGGGGTGGGCTGACAGGGGGGCTGACAGAGGAAGAGGGGGGACAGAGAGGGGTGGGCTAACAGAGGGGGGTGGGCTGACAGAGAATGGGTAGGCTTACAGAGGGGGGCTGACAGAGGGTGACAGAGAGGGGGCTGACAGAGGGGGGACTGACAGGGGTGGGCTGACAGAGAAGAGGTGGGCTGACAGAGGGAGAGGGGGGACAGAGATGGGGCTTTCAGAGAGGGGTGGGCTGACAGAGAATGGGGGCTGACAGAGGAGGGCGGCAGAAAGGGGGGCTGATAGAGGGGGGACTGACAGAGGCGGTGGGCTGACAGAGGGGGGCTGACAGAGGGGGGCTGACAGAGGGGGGCTGACCAAGGGGGCAGGGCTGACAGAGGGGGGCTGACCAAGGGGGCAGGGCTGACAGAGGGGGGCTGACAGAGGGGGGGCTGACCAAGGGGGCAGGGCTGCCAGGGGTGGGCTTACCAAGGGGGCAGGGCTGACAGAGGGGGGCCTCCAAGGGGGCAGGGCTGACAGAGGGGGGCTGACAGAGGGGGGGCTGACCAAGGGGGCAGGGCTGACAGAGGGGGGCTGACAGAGGGGGGGCTGACCAAGGAGGCAAGGCTGCCAGGGGTGGGCTTACCAAGGGGGCAGGGCTGACAGAGGGGGGGCTGACCAAGGGGGCAGGGCTGACAGAGGGGGGCTGACCAAGGGGGCAGGGCTGACAGAGGAGGTAGATGAGAGAGACCTCGGAAAATACACAGCGCACCAGGCAGAGAGGCGGAACTCCGGCAGCAAGTGGTCACGATCACCACCAAAGACCAGCCCCGCACACACCATGTCGACACTTCTCTCCTCCTAAATTTACAGCCCTGCCCCCGTCCTAGCGGCGTGACGTCACTCGCGGCCGTAGGCGGGAGGGGATTACTATGGGAGGAGGCGGCCTCCTCCCATAGTAATCCCCTCCCGCCTACGGCCGCGAGTGACGTCACGCCGCTAGGACGGGGGCAGGGCTGTAAATTTAGGAGGAGAGAAGTGTCGAGTGATGATGGCTATTGGCTGGCGCAGCCGCCGGGTGCAGGAGCATTAGCATAAATGTGACGAGGCGAGAGAGAGACACTGACAGTGACAGGCGGCCGACTGAGCCATCGGCCCACCGGGAAACTCCCGGTAGTCCCGATGGCCAGTCCATCCCTGGCTTAGAATGAAGATCACGATTCTCTCAGGATTCTCAAAAAAATGCATGGTGCTTTTGTTAACATGCATTTTTGTGATTTTTTTTTTATTTTATTTACACACACACATTATATGTGTGTGTGTGTAAATAAAAAAAATCACAAAAATAAAAATGCATGCTAACAAAAGACCATGCATTTTGGTGCAGCGGCATTAAAAAAAAAGGCCCATGCACTTTGGTGCTATTGAGGGGTGGCAGGCAGTTCATTCTCAAATTAATAGTCTGTTCTGCAGCAAGGCACATACTCTGATGCATCGCATAGATGTGAAGTTGAACCTTTAAAACACAGTCAGGAGCCCGAGGGGCATCAAAAACCACAGCAGTGATAGCTGATAATAGCATGGCTGTTTTGTACAATGTCACTACAATACTACCCTACCTCACTGCGCACTCACTGCCCTATGTTTTCCAAAAAGCTTAAAAAATAGGGGCCAGATTCACAAAAGAGATACGACAGAGTATCTCAGATACTCCGTCGTATCTCTCAGAGTATCTATGCGACTGATTCATACAATCAGTTACGCATAGATAGCCCTAAGATCCGACAGGTGTAATTGTTTTACACTCTCGGATCTTAGGATGCAGTACCGTGGCCGCCGCTGGGGGGAGTTCGCGCCGTAAACCAGTGTCGGGTATGCAAATTAGGAGTTACGGCGATCCACAACGGTTTTTCGCATTCGCTACGTCACTGCTAGTCTAGTTTCCCGTCGCAAATTAATCGTCGTTTTGGGTGCCCTAACTTTACACAGCACACGTATGTGCTGTATAAAGTATGGCCGTCGTTCCCGCGTCAAAATTTCAAAATTCACGTCATTTGCGTAAGACGTCCGGGAATACGGAAGTACGCTACGCATGTCGCCGTTTGAAAAAATGATGTCACTTCGCGCAAAGCACGGCGGGAATTTCGAAACGGAGCATGCGCAGTAGGTCCGGCGCGGGAGCACGCCTAATTTAAATGGCACACGCCCATTTGAATTACGCGGGCTTAGGTTTTCATTGCAAGTGCTTTGTGAATCAGGCACTTGCGATGAAAACTTGCGGCGGTGTAACGTATCTATGATGCGTTACACCGCCGCAGTTCTATGTGAATCTGGCCCTAGATTTTTTGGCTGAAGCTACACTTTAAAAAAGTACCAGTTCAAAATTACAAACATATTCTACTTTTTTTTTAAAAAGATTTCTTTATTAATTTTTCCAACATTACACACAAATACTGTATATAAATAAGTACACATTACATTACACAATACAATAAATTACAAACATGATACAAACACACATACACGGTCTCAGTATAACCCCTTAATAAAATGTAACTTAGATTAAATATGATAACATATCCCCTTATCTCCTACATATCATCCTCAGTTCTGTTCCTTCCGTCTTCTCCATCTAAATTAGACCCAATGTCAAGAAATGATAGGCTAAAGAGAAATAGGGAAAGGAAGGAAAGGAGAAAGAAGAAAGAAAAAAAAGGGAGGGGGAAAGGGAAGGGGATAGACCCCTGAATAAATTTGTAACATTAGTGAACACCTTTATGTATAGTGAAGAAAAGAGAAAAAAAATTATAGGGGTGAGCCCCAAACTAGTGATATCTAAATAAGTGTATATTACCTTGAAAATGCAGATTCTACTTAACAACAAACCTACAGTCCCTGTCTTGTTTGCACCGCCTGTATACTGCTGTTCAAAGTATATAGGGCCAAAGGAGCTTGTAATGACCTGGGGGGAGGGGGGCGGGGAAACCCATGCTATTTTTCTCAGTGATTTTCATCCATATTGCAGGGACCAGACATTACATTAAAGCCGCAAGCAGTCTTAAATTACCTTTTTCTTATGGTAACACCCAGCAGGTACGATATTTTAAGGAATTTTTCATTTTTTTTTCACTTTAAGCATCATTAAAATTGCTGCTCCAGTAAAAACGACCATTTTTAAAACGTTTTTTTCCATTGATACATGTTCCCTGGGGCAAGACCCGGGACCTCAAACCCATTTTACGACAATAACTTGCATATTAGCCTTTAAAATGAGCACTTATGAATTTGAACGTTCGAGTCCCATAGACTTCAATGGGGTTCTAAATGTTTGTGCGAACATTCGGTCCGTTTGACGGTTCTGGTGCGTACCAAACGGGGGGGTGTTCGGCTCATCCCTACTCACAACTAGTGCATATACACTGGAGTATGTTTCCCCAGCTGAGCAATGCTGCCATTGCGGTTGAAGCGGCTGTGGTAACTTCTTACGAACCTTTATTAAACTTTTTCTTTTGGGGAGAGGTCCCCACGGCGGGGGGCAGAGAGATGCTCAGCTCTGCTAAACGTATCCTGGGGATCTGTTTAAAACATATAGCTGGCGGCCCCCTACATCTATCACCCAATGCCCCATTGTGGTCCAATCCCTGTCTGAAGGAAGTTTTCCACCTGGAAGATGGGTATATAAGAACAAAAGATAATCAGGACAGCTGCACTCCAATCCAACGTAACTTTAATGTAAAAAAAATGGAAACAGGCACTACAAGTCACAGCAACGAAACCTAGGACAGCTGACGCGTTTCACACTAATTTCAGTGTTTACTCATAGCTTGCTCTGTTTGTAAGTAGGAGTCGTTTGTAAGTCGGATGTTTGAAAGTAGGGGACCGTTGGATTGGAGTGCGGCTGTCCTGATCATCTTTTGTTCTTATTTGCCATGTGCATTGCTAGCACCCTCAGTTCCTGAGAATAAGATTTGCACCCAACAAGACCTGCCTGGAGCGGCAATCTCTGTCCCTGGAAGATGGGTATAGATGGGCAAAATTTGGACTCACATATCTACACCAATTGTATGACAACGGTGAACTAAAATCATTTGCACAATTAACCACTTATGGACCGCCCGCCACAGTTTTATGTCCTCTATTTGAAGAGGAATACCGTTGTTATGGTAGTAGCTAGCTACCATAACCCCGGTATCCTTTTCTTCAGCGGGCGGTCCGCTACAACAAAAAAGTGGTCTCTGCAGCGGATACACCGCAAGATCACTTTTATTGGTGGCAGAAGAGGGCCCCCCTCCCGCCGCTCTCCGGTGCCCTCCACCGCTTACCGGAGCTGCCGGCAGTGGCAGAGGCGTTCTGGTCCTCTCCCTTGCTGTGTATGGAGATGAGTGAGGGGAAGATGGCCCCCACCTGTCTCCATATCACTGCTGGGCGGAAGCGACGTCAAAATGTCACTTCCGCCCATAAGTCTTAGGCCTTGTACTCACGGCAGGACATGTCCGATGAAAACGGTCTGCAGACCGTTTCCATCGGACATGTCTGGCCGGGGACTGCCCGGGGACTTCTGTTCGATGGCTATACACACCATCGAACAGAAGTCCGCGCGTAAACAATACGCGGGGCGTGTCCGCGGTGTCGCCGCGTCGATGACGCGGTGTTGCGGCGACGTGGGCAGCCTGCCTTTAAAATGCTTCCACGCATGCGTCAAAGTCATTCGACGCATGCGAGGGATGGCAGGCGGCAGGACATGTACGGTAGGTCTGTACAGACGACCGTACATGTCCGGCCGGACAGGTTTCCAGCAGACTGTTTTAAAGCAAGTCCAGGAAACAGTTGTCCGCTGGAAACCTGTCCGATCCGCCAGGAAATGGTCCGCTCGGGCCAACACACGGCCAAACATGTCTGCTGAAACTGGTCTGCGGACCAGTTTCAGCAGACATGTTTGGTCGTGAGTACGGGGCCTTAAAGGGACATTTTTTGTAAATTTTTCTTTCATTGCATTTAAGTCCAAATATGAGATGTGACGTCTTTTTGACCCCAGATCTCATATTTAAGAGGACCTGTCATGCTTTTTTCTATTACAAGGGATGTTTACATTCCTTGTAATAGGAATAAAAGTGACCCAATTAAAAAAAAAAATTAAAATTTTAAATTTATTATTCTTATTTATTTTAAAATTATTAAAATAAATAAGAAAAAAAATTAGCCAACGAGCTCACGCACAGAAGCAAACGCATACGTGAGCAGCGCCAGCATATAAAATGGTGTTGAAACCACACATGTGAGGTATCGCCGCGATCGTCAGAGTGAGAGCAATAATTCTATCTATAGACCTCCTCTGTAACTCAAAACATGCAACCTGTAGAATTTTTTTAAACGTCGCTTATGGAGATTTTAAAGGCTAAAGGTTTGACGCCATTCCACGAGCGGGTACAATTTTGAAACGTGACATGTTGGGTATCAATTTACTCGGCATAACATTATCTTTCACAATATAAAAAAAATGGCTAACTTTACTGTTGTCTTATTTTTTTATTAAAAAAAGTGATTTTTTTTCCCAATAAAAGTGCGCTTGTAAGATCGCTGTGCAAATACAGTGTGACAAAAAGTATTGCAATGACCGCCATTTTATTCTCTGGGTGTTAGAATTTTTTTTTATAATGTTTGGGGTTCTAAGTACTGTGATACATTTGCCTATAGGTCTCAGTTTACTGCTCCCTGCTAGCCAGGTTATTGATGTGCTAATGTCCCCTCACTATTTCTAAAGGTTAATTGATCTATTGTGTTGTGTGAAGGAGAGCTGGGTTTAAGTGGCTTGGGTTAATTATTCTGATTGCTTCATTGTGGTAATTATCTCTCTATATGCGGGGTCGAGCGGTCTGGTTGATGTATTCAGTACAGCTAGTGCTCAGCGTCATTGATGTCATTGTCTAAAGAAAATGTGTTTCAGCATCGGCCCCGTCGTGTCTACCTACTCATCTGTATGGAAGCCCCAGTGTGAGGGGGGCGGAGATTTGTCATTGTAACAGTTTTGGAAATGACATATAAGCTGTGTGTTATAACATTAAAGTCTGTGTTGTTCAAGCAGTAAGCTGGTCTCATGTGTGACTTTCTGGGCGATTCCAGGGATATCCCTCCTCGTGGAATATTGGGGTGATTTTCGTTATGGGAAGAAGGGAACGTTGACGGGGATATCATACCGATACCGTCACAATTGGTTGGTAGCAGTGGGATTTTTCCCTTCTATTCCCCTTCACACCCGGATTCCAAGCAGACACTGGAAGAACTACTGGAAGTTTGTGGAAGGATTGCTAGCAACAAAACCAAGCGGGTCATCATAGCAGAATCAATGGAGCTAGACCAGGAGGACGGGATTGCAGCAACGCCAGCAGTACAAGAGATGGAGACACCAGTGATTCAGGAGGAGGAATCGCCAGCCAACAAGCTAATGAGAGAGAAGCTAGCGTGGTTCGGCCCGAACCCAACGCCAGATGTGGTACTGAAAGTGATGGACATGTTAGTAAACGCAGAGCTACAGAAGGCTAAAGAAATAAGAGACGCAGAGCTACAGAAGGATAAACAAATAAGGGACGCAGAGCTACAGTTAAAACTGGCAGCAGTCCAACAAGCAGCCGCACCTTCTACGAACAGTGAGTACAGCACAGCAGACGCAAGGAAGATTCCGTTTAGCGCTTTTAAAGCTTTTGATGAAAAGGACTGTGAGATTGATAACTTCCTGGCGGATTTTGAGCGACAATGTAACCTGCACCGAATAGCTAGAGGAGACTGGGTTGCAATATTGTCAGGCAAACTGTCAGGCAAAGCTTCTGATGCTTTCCGGACCGTGCCAGATCAGGATATTCATAGCTACGCCCGGGTTAAAGAAGTGCTCCTGGCTCGTTATGCAGTAACCCCAGAGTCCCACCGACAGAAGTTCAGGGACTCACGCAAAACCACGAAAGACTCTTATGCGGAATGGGCATGCCAATTGTCCCGGTCGGCCTCTAACTGGGCTAACAGCAGCCAGGCCACCACCGCAGAGGACATTTTGCAACTAATGCTCCTGGAGCAATTTTACAATCACATCCAGACGGACGTCAAGGATTGGGTGAGAGATCGCAGGCCCATGACTCTACCAGAGGCCGCGAAGTTGGCGGATGAATATGCAGATACTCGCAAGACGAACCAGGTCACACCACAGGAACAACCTCCACCACAAACGGTGCCCTCACACCCACCAACCGCTAGATACCAACCTCCTAACAGACCGGTGACATCTAGCCCTCGCTATCATCGCCAGGAGGGCAACGAACAACGCTGCTTCCGGTGCAAACAGCTGGGTCACTTCAAGCAGAATTGCCCCATGAATGACAACACCAGGTCAAATTGGTCTCAACCTGGGTACCGCCCACCAGCAGCAGCCCATTGTGTAGACTCGGCTTGGGATCCAAAGGAGCTGGGTCAGGAAGAACCATTGGGCACCCCTTACGAAGCCCTCATGGTACAATCTGTTATTACGGACAACAGGGAACACCATTGTCAGCTGGTCATGGGCGACAGCCCTGAGCCGGAGGGGCCCTGGAGGGAGCTGGGCAGAAAGAGGCACCGCCGGCCACCCTTCAAGAAGAAGAGGTCCTGGAAGCCGTATAACAAGCTGACCTGGGAGGAGAAGAAGCGACTGGAGGAGAGGGAGTCGCAGCGGGCGTCCCAGATGCGTGCCGAGATGTTCGCCAAGGGCCCACCGGTGGCCCCTTACACCACCACCCAGTTCCTGATGATGAAGGACCACGTGGAGAGCCTGCAGGACATGAGCAAGCAGGAGCTGATCCGTGAGTACATAGAGCTGGAGGAGTGCATAAGCCGCATGGAGGAGGAGAACAACCACCTGAGGTCACAGCAGCATGAACTGGAGATGGAGCTGGAGAAGCTCCAAGAGGAGAACCGGCGGCTGCGGAGGGAGCAGGGGGTGGCTGACCTTATGGGGCTCTGATTCCCCTCCCCCCCCGGACTCTGAGCACCAGTGCTACAGCATTTCAACAAATATAACTTTTTCTTTTTATGAATCTCCTGGGATTGTCACTTCAGAGCCATAACCTGCCCCCTCCCATAGCGGGACACCTAGACGGCGGCGCACAGACCCATTCGCTGTCTTCACACTGACTTCTGGTGACTTTGCAGATCGCACAAAGACTTGGGGACTGACCGGCGCGTGATCTGACGACCCGGTGACATACCTGAGTCTGAAGCAGTTGCCAAGGGAGGTCAGTCATGCCAAACGGAGTTAACCTCTGACTAATAGTTCTGAACCCGTCAACCCTACTGGACCAGGGAAGGTCCAACCGGGTTTGCCGGAGCAGGGAGCAAAAGGGGGGCCATTGTGATACATTTGCCTATAGGTCTCAGTTTACTGCTCCCTGCTAGCCAGGTTATTGATGTGCTAATGTCCCCTCTATTTCTAAAGGTTAATTGATCTATTGTGTTGTGTGAAGGAGAGCTGGGTTTAAGTGGCTTGGGTTAATTATTCTGATTGCTTCATTGTGGTAATTATCTCTCTATATGCGGGGTCGAGCGGTCTGGTTGATGTATTCAGTACAGCTAGTGCTCAGCGTCATTGATGTCATTGTCTAAAGAAAATGTGTTTCAGCATCGGCCCCGTCGTGTCTACCTACTCATCTGTATGGAAGCCCCAGTGTGAGGGGGGCGGAGATTTGTCATTGTAACAGTTTTGGAAATGACATATAAGCTGTGTGTTATAACATTAAAGTCTGTGTTGTTCAAGCAGTAAGCTGGTCTCATGTGTGGCTTTCTGGGCGATTCCAGGGATATCCCTCCTCGTGGAATATTGGGGTGATTTTCGTTATGGGAAGAAGGGAACGTTGACGGGGATATCATACCGATACCGTCACAAGTACTTTTCTAGCAAAAAAAAAATTGTCTGAAAGAGTCTGAAAAACAGGCCCGGTCTTAAATACCAAGGCCACTTGTGATTCGTTATCCTGAATAACATTCTGAACACCGTGGTAAGATTTACCAAATTGAATACCCTGGAAACATATTCCGCCTTAAGCAGATTACTAAAGATACAGTAAGCTGAAAAAACCTGATATCATCAGCCAGCGCTCAAGAGATCTGGACAGATGTTGCTCATTTGGATCAAGCCATTGGGCAGCCTCTTAGGGGTATCAAAAAAGTGGGTTTCCCCTTTCACCACCACTTGTAATTTAGTGGGGTACAGCATGACATAGGGAATTTGTAATGTGTGCAGCCTGAATTTCACATCACCCTCAGCTTCTGGACCTCCACGAGAAATCCGTAAAAAAATATATCTTTGGGGAGCAGATTTGGCTGCCGATGGCTGGTGCCCCGGCCTCTTCTTCATTCCTCTGGGTCATCGTTCTAGTTGTCGGGCGCCCCTGCAGTGTTGGTCGGGTGGAGGAGCAGACTGCAGGGAAGCCCCCACACCATTGCTGGCTGCTGAGGGAGAGCTGTAAAGCTGATTATATGCTGATAATCGGCAGTAGCACAGAGCTCAGTGTCCACTCACCTCGGCAGCTGTGCCACGCCCCATCATATTTTAGTGTATTTGTGATAATTGATGGGCGGCACACACAATAGGACAGCGCTGTGACACATAATGCTCTTCTAGGTGATAAAGGGAAGACTTACCTTTGTTACAGCAGCAGTCCGGTAGAAGTTATTTCTGGAGGTATTTGAGTTGTTACACATAGCGCAGGTTTTTTTCTATTTATATTGGGGACATAATTGCCCAAATCTGGGGATCAGGAGCCATTTCCACCCTTTACTCTCGTCTGGGGTTCTTTGTATCCATATAACAGATGTTCTACATGACTAAATCTCACATCAATTTTACTGCAAAATCAAATGGGCCAAAATGTCTCCCCCCCCCCCCCCCGAGCAGTAATATATTTCTATCCCCCTTGGTGGGAGTGGAGATGACCCATCTATAAGTGTAGCACTTACTCCCGAAGGAGTTGCTGGTTATAAGAAGGGATGGCGTGTTACCTCTGTGATGCGTCTAGGGGTATGATGATGATGAGAGCAATGACGGAATGTCCAAACAGAAAGGTGGAGTTTTCTGTTTTTTTTATTCTGTGCCGAACATGGCAAACAGTTAACTTGAGGAAGATAGAGAAAGATGGGCGAAGAGAAGAATTGCAGATTCAGGCCTTAATAATACCGAAGCAGTCCTGCTTCTAACGATACCTTTTACTTTGTCGCCACTCCAGCTGGAGTTGATATAGTATACCTGGACAAGCCTCTCACACCGACCTGGCAGCCAGGGTATCACTCGGACCCTTGAGAAGGAACAAGTGGCTCAAATAGAAATAGGAGTGGAACCTCTGCCACAGGCCCCTTATTCTGGAACTCAGATAGTAGAGCGAAACCTTCTCAATAAGTATAGTTGCCTAAATCTCCCTCAGGTAGCTTTTGGTTAGCAGGTCACCGACTGACAGGTTGCCGAAAGACAAACTCCCAATGTCCGGTACCTTGATCCCCGATGGATTGTCTAGGCCCTGTTGGATTGCCTGCCTCCGGGCTCTCCTCAGACTGACTCCCCACCGAACAGCACAACTTGTTTGGGATCTTCCTCAGAACTTGTGGGAGACCCAATAAGACACTGGGCCTCCCGTTACAGCTTCAGTTGTCCCAGGCCATAGTGGCCCTGGAGCCAAGAGCACCGCGTGGCACGTGCGCCCCGGCCTGGTAGGCCATATCACCGGGGCCCGTGATGTGCGCACACCCTGAAGGTGGGTGCCGCACCCGGAACACAGGAACAAGACCCAAAAACATGGCGTCTCCCCAAGAAATACCCTCCCCCAGCATGCCCCGCGAGGGAACAACTCCTCTGATTGGTTGCTGGAGAGAAGCACCTCCGTCTGGACTCCTCTGGCGCCACCTGTCACCCAGAGATGGAAAGGTATCTCTGGAACACAGAATGAAACCACCGGACTGCCCAGCCTGGCAGAGACCCAATTTACACGAATTCGCCGGATGAGAGCAAGGTAACTCTCTCATCCCCCTCTAAATTTAACATAGCACCTGGACTGAAAGTACACAGGCGCTACATATGGATATACAGTACATACACACACAGCACAAGGACGTGTTCACACTACGAGATGTTTCTGCAGTTCCTCTGAACTCCACAAGGTGGCAGACAGGAAGTCTCTATGGAAGACAGGAAGTGATGTCAGGTACAGACAGGAAGTTCCGAGTGAGAGGTGAGTCAGGAGGAAGCAGAGAGAAGACGTTGCTGGAAGAGGCAGCAGAGGAGGTAATAAGATCTTTTTTTCTATTTACACCCAGTAACCCCGTCATGTCTGTCCTCTTCCTCCATAGTCACTGTGACGTCTTTTATCTCCAGCAGATGATGATACACACATATATAGTGTGGAAACCTTCATTAACCCCTTCAGGGGGGAATTAGTTGATGATTCCCCCTCATCTACACATTGGAGGGGGATGGGGGAATCCTCCCCACTGCACTATTGTATTCTGACAATGGGGGGTGCTCCTCCTCTCTCAGAATACACAGATCAGTGATGGAGCTATTGGCTGCAGCTGCTGATCGAGTGACTTTTATCTGGCAGTGACCACACATGGATGGAAATGTGACCGATCCCTGCTGAACCAGCTGAATTTCCATGTATCTATGGTCACCTGAAGTCAGGGCACAAATCCCAGGTCACCACGGTGACTAGAAAAATGGCGTCCTGGCCCCTGGGCTCTTGTCAGCCCATTCTCACTGTTGGTCTGAATAATGTTTCTGCCTGAAACCCGGACACATTATTCAGACAGGAATGTTGCTCGGAGCGGGGCCAAGCGGGAGGGTGAGGGGAGGAGGAGGCACCTGACCTGTGAAGTCAGGGGAGGACTGAGCAGGACAGCGGCATGAGAGGACTCATCTCACTGATCTCCCGCTGACGATCTTTCTCCTTTCTGCGGCCGCATTACTGTCACCATCGGCTCCTGCTTCCCCCCCCACAGCTGCCTGTGTCCCTGCAGAGCCCTCCGGCAGAACAGAGAGGAAAGAGCGGGACCGAATCTCTAACATGGCGCCGCCTTGGCACTGCCACAAAGATCCCCACAAGGTGCTGAGAAACAGGACTACAGAGTCCTTACAGTAGTAACCAGGACAAGCCAGCTAAGAGACCAGCCAGGGAGGGACATGCTGCTTTATGTACACAAGATGTCCTCTCCATCCACTCTGCTCTCACACACTGCTGGGGGAGATGTACAGGACATGCAGGAGGACTCAGGGGGAGGGGGATTGTATTACTGTCCTACATTCTGCACCCCATGTCCTGTGCTTTTTACCCTGCTCCCCATGTCCTGCATTGTGCACTCTGTACCACATGTCCTGCATCCCTCTCTGGTACCCTATACCCAGTGTCCTGCATTCTGCACCCTGTTCCCCACGTCCTGCATTCTCTACCATATACTCTTCCACTGCATCCTATGTCCTGCGTTCTGCTCCCTTCTCCTGCATCCCATGACCTGTGGCTACCTACACCCTTCCCCGGTAACCTTCACCCCATGCCCTGTGTTCTGCACCACATATCATGCATCCATCTTATGCACCCTGTACGCCATGTCCTACATTCTGCACCTCACACATTACTTGCCGGCCCTGGATGCTGACAAGCCACACTGCGCTAAAGAAAACTGTCTCCTAACTTTTTCAGCTGGCTGCTAAATTTGAAGCAGATTTGTCATCCTGCCTGTTGTTTCCTTGGATTGATTTTCTGTGTAGTGACCCCGGCTTCATCTCTTGGATGCGCTCGTCTGTTGCTTGTCCTGACCTTTATCCTGATTCCTGGATCTCCTCCTCATCTCTCCTCCATATCCTATTACACAGCTTTTCTCCACACCTGCAGTGACCCTGGGGGGTGGAAACTTGGCACCAGCACCCAGCAAAATCCATCCCCACCATTAGGAGCTCTGGAGAAAATTGTCTGGTGTGTACACTCCATTCCTCCGCACGTCACCTGATCACACGAGGGCTTACATTCACAGATTCCTGACAGATTTCTGTATGGTAAAGGTCAAAGTTCACTCTTCAGTTTAGGAGAGGTAGGACACACCCAGGAACAATGGTTTTGTTTGCATGGGAGCCTCATATAGAGGGCCCCTCAAATCTCTCCATCCAAATGTCCCCCCATCCAGAGTCTATATGTTTTATGACATCACACTGACCTCACAGCTCCTCTTCCTACTGTTCCTCCATCCAGAGTCAGAGAATCCTATGACATCACACTGACCTCACAGCTCCTCCTCCTAATGTCCATCTATCTGGATTTTTTTCTGATGCTCTTAGGATGTCGGCGGACCCTTGGCATCCTCACTAGCAAAGTGCATTGTATGTAATGGCATAAGAATACCTGCTACAAGCTTTTAACCTGCATAGTGTGGGGGTCCTGTGTGGGTAAATTATATCTCAGGCTGAAGTGGGGCTTCAACCACCATCCGACTGGAGTCGGACCACTTGGCCTTCAGGAGAAAGATTAAAACCCATCTCTTCTGAGGTCAAGGGGTTCCTTACCCATGAAATGGATACAGCGCCCAGAGGCGATTCAGTTCGCATGTGTTGCGCTTTACAAGTCTCTCTCTCTCTCTCTCTCTTTAATAAAATGGAAACCTGAATGGTGAGGTGAGGAGGATTATGGGAACATTGATTGATTTTGCTATTTGTGTTCAGATCTAGAGTTTTCCTCCTGTGAAGTCTGGAGATCATATGATAATCACATTGCCTCCACCTCCCCCCCTGATAGAATAGAGAAATACAAAGAAGATTCTAGAAGTCACCAGAGAGATGATGGAGGAGAGGTGAGCGGTGCCGGGAATTCTGGGACATTATCCAGTAACAGACAAGGGATGTGTCTGGATGGTGACTGTATCATTGTGTGTGTCAGGTTCCTATAAGGTGTCAGGATGTCACTGTCTATTTCTCCATGGAGGAGTGGGAGTATTTAGAATGACACAAGGATCTCTACAAGGACGTCATGATGGACAATCAGCCGCCCCTCACATCACCGGGTAAGAGGAGACTTTATTGTAAAGGAGAGAGCAGTACGGAGGCTCCACCTAGATCCCCCATCATCTGATAAACACATAGAAACAATGTATTCAGTCAGTGTGTGTGTTTCCTACAGATGGATCCAGTAATGGGAACCCACCAGAGAGATGTCCCCGTCCTCTGTATTCCCGGGATTCCACACAGGAAGGTCACACCATCCCCCACCATCATCAGGTAGATGAGGAACAATCACTGATGGTATCATTAGGATCTGTACATTATCTGCATTGTTACCATTGATGTCATTTTTATTCTATATTCAGAGTGGAAACCTGAGAGATCCTAAAGTTGAGGTTAAAGAAGAGATAAAAGAGGAGGATGATGAGGATGGGGTGATGGAGGAGTCAGAGTCTCTAAAAGAACACAAAGATCTGTACCAGGACACCATGGTGGAGTCATCCAGCTACAGAAACCCACCAGAGAGATGTCCCCATCCTCTGTATTCCCGGGATTCCACACAGGAAGGTCACACCATCCCCCACCATCATCAGGTAGATGAGTGACAATTATTGGTAGTTCTGATTTATACACAGCATGTTTGTTACAATGAATGTTTTATTATATATTCAGAGTGGAAACCCCGGGGATGATAATATTGATGTTAAAGAAGAGTATAAAGAGGAGGATGAGGAGTATGGAGTGATGGAGGAGTTATCAGGACACAAGGATATGATGGAGACACCTAATACCAGGAACCCACCAGAGAGATGTCCCCGTCCTCTGTATTCCCGGGATTACACACAGGAAGGTCACACCATCCCCCACTATTGCAAGGTTGGTGGGTTGGAGCATCTATAACATGAACTTGTGGAAACAATGTGTGGATTTTCTATGTGATGTCACAATAATAAAGCTTATATCTTACAGATGATATTTTCTCTCATTCTCTTGGTTTAGAGTGGAGATCCAATCGATATAGAATTTGAGGTGAAATCAGAAGAAGAAGAGACGTATGTGAGGGATGATCAGCAGTCTATGGAGGAGGATGGAATAACGGGGACATTTATAGAGGAGGACACTCCTACAGCGATCAGCACAGGTGGGTCCTTAACCACTTGACCACCGGGCACTTAAACCCTCTTCCTAACCAGACCAATTTTCAGCTTTCGGTGCTCTCACAATTACTCAGTCATACAACACTCTACCCATATGAAATTTCTGTAATTTTTTTTCACACAAATAGAGCTTTCTTTTGGTGGTATTTAATCACAGTTGGGTTTTTTTTTGCGCTATAAAAACAGACAATTCAGTAAAAAAATTATAATTTTTCTTTGTTTCTGTTATAAAATTTAGCAAATCTGTAATTTTTCTTCATAAATTTTGGCCAAAATTTATACTGCTACATCTTGACATGGCAAAATTGGCTTTATGCAGAGCACACCGCCATCTTGCCCTGTGCTAAAAAGCACAGAATTCGTCTTAATGAAATAACCCATATTTAAGCTAAATAGGTTCACTCACCATATATTCCCTGCCATTCATTCAAGTCAAGAGACCTCACACCAGCTTGTTCTCAAGTCACCGTCCCAGTCATCACTGGTTTGCCGAAGCCCTCACAGGCAGTTTTATTAAAGACCCAGTAGGAAGTGATGTCTCAACATGTGACCTCCTCCATAGGAAGTGAGCTCACAGGGTGTCAGCTCCACCCAGCAGATGCAGATATACAGAAACCCTTCCTACAGGGATTCAATACAGTAATATAACAATAACAAAATAACACAACAACACCACAATACAATACAATGAATAGAAATACATACATACAATGCTGGCTAAAGTCTTATGGGCGTGTCTGAGTCAGGGAGTGCCCCCCCTCACCCAAAACCGATCACAAGCTCTCATATTAAATGCTGATAGAATCCTTAATCTGTGCCATTCCATAGAATAATGCATATCCAGATTATACCAGTATTAAAGGTGGAATGGAGGCTATCTACAGGCGTACGCTACGAATCCCAAGACCCAAATAAGAGCGCACATCTGTCCATAACCATTCGTGTGCTTGCGGAGTGAGCGCATCCCCTCCTCAACAATCGTCGGTGCTAAATGCACAGAGGGCCCCTCGCCAGCGGACATATGCCCACACCGCAAACATCACACTCCAACCTCAAGACATTTTCTACTACCAGACGAGATTCAACCAGCCTCAGACTGCCCCAGTCAGTTCTATTTAGAGCGGGCTGCGGAAGTACTAAGACTGGGTGACACTATGACAATACATATTAAATACATCTTTAAATTTCCACCACAATCTCTTTGGTAAAAATAAGTACAAATTGGTGGATATTATTTGGTCTTTGTGAAAGTCCACAAGCTATGGTGCCAATCTCTGAAAATTGATCACACCTGAAGTACTGACGGCCGATCTTATTTCTTGAGACCCTAACATGCCAGGAAAGTACAAATACCCCCCAAATTACCCCCTTTTGGAAAGAAGACATTCCAAGGTATTTATTTTTTTCTTTTTCTCAAAATTGTCATATTAGCAGGTTATTTCTCACACACACAGCATATGCATACCGCAAATTACACCCCAAAACCCAGTATGGCGATACCACATGTGTGAGACTTTTACACAGCGTGGCCACATACAGAGGCCCAACATGCAGGGAGCACCTTCACATGTGTGCGACTTTTACACAGCGTGGCCACATAGAGAGGCCCAACATGCCGGGAGCACCTTCACATGTGTGCGACTTTTACACAGCGTGGCCACATAGAGAGGCCCAACATGCAGGGAGCACCTTCACATGTGTGAGACTTTTACACAGCGTGGCCACATACAGAGGCCCAACATGCAGGGAGCACCTTCACATGTGTGTGACTTTTACACAGCGTGGCCACATACAGAGGCCCAACATGCAGGGAGCACCTTCACATGTGTGAGACTTTTACACAGCGTGGCCACATACAGAGACCCAACATGCAGGTAGCACCTTCACATGTGTGAGACTTTTACACAGCGTGGCCACATACAGAGGCCCAACATGCAGGGAGCACCTTCACATGTGTGAGACTTTTACACAGCGTGGCCACATACAGAGACCCAACATGCAGGGAGCACCTTCAGGCGTTCTGGAGCACCCAGGCCAATTCTGACATTTCTCTCCTACATGTAAAAATCATCATTTATTTGCTAGAAAATTACATAGAACCCCAAAACATTATGCATGTTTTTTTTTTTAGCAAAGACCCTAGAGAATACAATGGCGATCGTTGCAACTTTTTATCTCGCACAGTATTTGTGCAGCAATTTTTCGAACGCGTATTTTTGGAACCAAAAATATACTTTAAAAAAAAAAACAGTCCAATGATTTTGCATAATGTGAAAGACGAAGTTACGCCGAGTAAATAGATACCCAACATGTCACCCTTCAAAATTGCACACGCTTGTGGGATGGCACCAAACTTTGCTACTTAAAAATCCCCATAGGCGACGCTTTAATTTTTTTAATGGTTACATGTTTTGAGTTACAGAGGAGGTCTAGGGCCAAAATTATTTCTCTCGCTCTAACTGTTTTCATATGTGGGCGGGACTTACGTATGCGTTTTCTTCTGCATGCAAGCACACGGGGACAGGGGCGCTTTAAAAAAAAATTGTTAATTTTACTTTATTTATTTTAGTTTAACCCTTTTTTTCCCCCTCAATTTTATTTTGATCACTTTTATTCCTAATACAAGGACTGTAAATATTCCTTGCAATAGGAATATGGAATGACAGGTCCTCTTTACAGTGAGATATGGGGGGGGGGGGGGCGGGAAGACTCCACATCTCACCTCTAGGCTGGGAAGCCTGAAATCCCCCCCCAAAAAAATTATCCTGGCTTTGATCGTAGTGGTGAGTCGGTAGAAGCACCGGAGGGTGGCGGGAGGGGGGAACGTCCCCTCTCGCCTCCTGTAAGAATGATCAAGCAGCAGAACAGCGCTAGGATCATTCTTATGGTGTATAGATTCGCCGGCTAAAAATGCTGATATCTGAATGATGCCTGTAGCTGCACCCATCATTCAGATATCCCCACACAAATTCAAGGACGTCATATGACGGCCGCCGGGCAGGAAGTGGTTAAACCACATTGGCCCAGATTCACAAAGCACTTGCACCGACGTATCTCGAGATACGCCGTGTAAGTGCAAATATGCACCATCGTATCTGTGCGCCGTGCCCACAAACTAAGATACGCCAGAAAATAGGCTTCATCCGACTGACGTAACTTGCCTACACCGGCGTAGAGTGGGCGCATATTTACGCTGGACGTATTTGGCGCTCCCATAGATTTTCTATTCACATATGCAAATGAGCGAGATACGCAGATTCACGAACGTATTTGCGCCCGGCGCATAATATACGTGGTTCGCGTAAGTCGTACGTCCGGCGTAAAGTTATTCCCCATATATGAGGCGCAACCCATGCAAAGCTATGGACCAGGGAACATAAGCCGTCATATTTCACGTAGTTTACGTTGGACGTGAATATGGCTGGGCGTAGGTTACGTTCACGCCGTAGGCAGTGATCCGGCGTATCTTAGGCAGTTGTTCCAACGTGATTGTGAGCATGCGCACTGGGATGCGTCAACGGGACGGCGCATGCGCCGCTCGTTAGATGTATCTGTCTGGCACTCAGCCCATCATTTGCATGGGATCACGCCTTAGAAACCCAGCGCAGATTTGAGAGCAAGTGCTTTGTGAATTTGGTGCTTGCCTCTCTGCGCTGCGTCGGCGTAGCGTACATAAGATACGCTACGACGGCATAAATATGCGCCGATGTCTGTGAATCCGGGCCATTGTTTTTAAACACAAAGTTGTCCATTTATAGAATATTTCTAACACATAGCATGTACATACCTAAAATGACACCCCAAAATAGATTCTCCTCCTCCTCCTGAGTACGGCGATACCACATGTGTGAGACTTCCACAGCCTGGCCACATACAGAGGCCGAGTACAGCAGAGCATGGCCGAGTACAGCAGAGCATGGCCGAGTACAGCAGAGCATGGCCGGGTATGGCTGAGCATGGATGGATGTGACTGCAATTGTCACTGAGCAGCGCTGTGGGCACTACAGATCCGGCCCACAGTGCTGCTGCCACCGATCTCTCCCCCTCTCACACTGTACCGATCGGCACACAGAGGGGAGAGAGGAACCGGCGTCATGACATGACGCTGGTTTGTTTACAAGTGATCGCTCCGTCATTTGGAGCGATCACGTGGTAAACGGCTGCTATCAGGGGCCATTTTCCGTTATTGACGTCCTCCCAGGGGGTGCGATTCTAGAAGGACGTCAATTTACGTCCTCCCAGAATTAACGAACTGCCCTGTAGCCGTCAGTCGGCTATGGGCCAGTCGTTAAGTGGTTAACACTAAATACATTCCTCCACCCATACTGCTCACTGATTGGTCCAGAGTAGGGCGGGGACTGGGTGATAATCTTCCTTCTCTGTGCTGCAGACACAATTTATGTCTCTAGACTGGATTTATGGAGATTCTGGGGATCAGCAAAAGGTTGATTTTCACCATAGGTGTTGCTGTACCTAGACACCTGGGGTATGTGCTTTGGGTCTTCTGCCCCATACTGTAAACATTTCATCTTCCACTGGTAGGAGATCAGAGGAGCCATTTACTAGTTACATTGAGGGGGGAATTGTAAGATCCTCAGAGACAAAGCTACCTGATGTGGGCGGAGTCCTGGTTTACAGGAACCAATCTGCTCATGTCTAGTAATAATCTCTTTATCTCTATTTTAGTAGATGGACGGGAGATGAGGAAAACCTCCGAGGATTGTCTCACTTTGTCTCCAGACTGTAAAGTAGAAGATGAGGACATCACACAGTATAGTCCAGGAGAAAACCTGACTACCTCAAATGTCCATCCGGCACCACACAGTGTAGATGGACCATCGTATTCCTCTTATCCTGAGGAACCTCAGACTGTGCGGGACGGTGCCAGACCATCGTATTCCTCTTATCCTGAGGAACCTCAGACTGTGCGGGACGGTGCCGGACCATCGTATTCCTCTTATCCTGAGGAACCTCAGACTGTGCGGGACGGTGTCGTCCTTCCAACAGAGAAGAGGCTTTCCTGTACTGAGTGCGGGAAGTGTTTCCCTTCTAAATCCCATCTTAATGTGCATAAAAGATCTCACACAGGAGAGAAGCCGTATTCCTGTCCTGAGTGCGGGAAATGTTTTTCACAGAAGTCCCATATTTCCACACATCAGAGAACTCACACGGGGGAGAAGCCATATTCCTGTCCTGAGTGTGGTAAATGTTTTTCAGAGAAGTCCAGTCTTTCCAAACATCGGAGATCTCACACGGGGGAGAAGCCGTATTCCTGTCCTGAGTGCGGGAAATGTTTTTCAGAGAAGTCCAGTCTTTCCAAACATCAGAGATCTCACACGGGGGAGAAGCCGTATTCCTGTCCCGAGTGCGGGAAATGTTTTTCAGAGACGTCTAGTCTTTCCAAACATCGGAGATTTCACACGGGGGAGAAGCCGTATTCCTGTCCTGAGTGCGGGAAATGTTTTTCACAAAAGCCCAGTCTTTCCACACATCAGAGATCTCACACTGGGGAGAAGCTGTATTCCTGTTCTGAGTGCGGGAAATGTTTTTCAGAGAAGCACAATCTTTCCAGACATCAGAGATCTCACACGGGGGAGAAGCCGTATTCCTGTCCTGAGTGTGGGAAATGTTTTTCATACAAGTCCAATCTTTCCACACATCAGAGATCTCACACGGGGGAGAAGCCGTATTCCTGTCCTAAGTGCAGGAAATGTTTTACACGGAAGTCCAATCTTTCCACACATCAGAGATCTCACACGGGGGAGAAGCCGTATTCCTGTCCTGAGTGAGGGAATTGTTCCTCACTGAAGTCCTGTCTTCCTGTACATCAGGGATCCCACACAACCCTTAATGTATTTTAGCGTGTGCGGGAAATGTCTTGTATATGAATGTTGCTGGACATGTGGGGAAGAAGCACACCCTGATATACACCTCAGATATACTCCATGGCTGATCTTCATCATGTAAGAAACAGTTCATAAGGAGATCAGAGATCACCAAAGACATGGATGAAGTGTTGTACCGTGTTGGCCGTTGATAGCAGTATAAAAATGGAGTCATTACCTCTCATTGGCGTACATTTTGGGGTGGAGGATTTCACAAACACTTAGAGGTCTGTTTAAAATGAATGTGAGCGGCCATGATGAATATTGGATGTATTTGTCTCTGTACTAATGACACCGGCTGGGAACTGACATCACCAGTGACACCAATACAGAGATCAGTGATAATACTATACACTGTCACTGTACTAATGACACCGGCTGGGAACTGACATCACCAGTGACACCAATACAGAGATCAGTGATAATACTGTGATGGATTAGGTAAAATGCCCATTTTCTATGCATCTTTTCTATACTATAAAGTCTAAATGTTTCTGTATATAAACTGCTTTTATATTCCTTGCTCAAAATGGCTGCTAGTAGCACCCCCTCCCATCGAGTGAAGAATAAAACTAAAAGATGGCGCCTCCGCCCAGGACTACACCCTATCTGATGACGCTCAGATCCTGGAGGAAGTTCACCTTACATGGACACAACCAATCAGAAGCTATGAGTATCTAGACATTATACTAATGATACATTTGCTTACAGCATTAGTCGCTCACCTATAAACCCCCCCCCCCCCATGTATCCGGAAACAATAAAGAGAGTAACAATCTGAGCACAGTCTCCATGTGGTCCTTTTCTCGTGCATGCACTACATCATATAGGTCTAATCAGGATGGGGGCAGATACTCACCAGACGATTAGTCTGATCCATATCAGCTGGCGCTCTAGCGTGGGGCCACGGGTTGTGAATCAACAGACAGACGGTCGCGGAGGTGGACCAACGCAGACTGGCAGGATATTGATCACCTCCAGAGTATGGTAAGACATACCTTTCAGTACCTTACCAGTACGTGACCCATCTCCGTTGTTGGTCTATCTCTGTGTCTGATTTGGCTGCCGGCGGTCACCAGAGTAATTGCCTGGCTGGGGTCTAATTTGTATCGAACGTGTACCTGAGTATCTGCTGCACGGTTTTGTGTTTGTGTAAATCTGCCATCTGGTCTCGGAGAGAGGGAGAACTTGAGGGGGAGTGCTGTGCAGAGGGTATTGAGATGACACGGTAACACCTCGTTCACGGCAGCGTGTTGTGTGCATCTTGAGAGGAGGTGTCGAGTGCGTGTCCAGGGTGGTGACGGCGCGGAGACTCTGTGGGGGCCCCTCTTCTCAGAACATATCTCTCTCTGTGTGGCCGGTTGATATGTCATGTCCTAAGTGTGTTTGTGGATTAATGTTTGGCATTCATGAGGGTGTTTGGGGTTTACTAAGAGTTAAGGAGTCAGGAACTACTAAGACGCCACCCTCTGCTGCCCGAAAAACTTGAAGTCTTAGTCTTCTGCCAGAAAGTTCAGTATCTGTCAAAGGGAAAATAGGAAAGTCGATACAGCAGATAGAAGTAGAGGCTGAGCGGGAGGGGCACCGGTATCGAGAGGTGTACCTGTCATCAGGGACAGCCAGAAGAGTGTGAGGGTACAGAGAAAGAGCGACTAAGAAACCTTGGATTCTTGTTGGGAGGGCCCCGGCAGAGAAGAGAAGATGGGACAGAGAACAGTTAAACCAGAAAAGGGAGTTTCAGAATCTGACCTTGTGGCAGAAAGGGAGGGGGTGGAGTATGTGAAGAGACTGGGAGAGCTGACAAAAGTATGTGGGATGACCGAGAGTGGAGGCCGGCTACAGCCGGAAGAATGGCGGAAGATAATGAAAGACAAACGAGACGTTTTGTCAGATAACAACTTACTGAAAACAGCAGAAGCCTGGTATAATGTGGCAAAGGCCGTCCACAGAGAACAATGGACAGAGCAGGAAGTGTAACGGGGGAAACAGACGGTGTATGTGTATCACCAATGCATTAATTTCATTATGTGTGCTGACTGAAAATAATCAGCCGCCTCCCTATGATGACTTAGGCCTCGTACACACGACCGAACATGTCTGCTGAAGTACACACGACCGAACATGTCTGCTGAAACTGGTCCGCGGACCAGTTTCCGCGGACATGTCGACCGTGTGTAGGGCCGACCGGACAGTTTTCCGGCCTAGCGGACAGGTTTCCAGCGGACAAAAGTTTCTTAGCATGCTAAGAAACTTGTCTGCTGGAAGCCTGTCTGTCGGACATGTCCGAATTGATTCGACGCATGTGTGGAAGCATTGACCTTCCGCGTCAGAGAACGTCGGTGTCGTCTACGTCACCGCGTTCTCTGTCCGCGGGGATTTTGGTCTGATGGTGTGTACACACATCAGACCAAAACATCCCAGCAGACATGTCCGATGAAAACGGACATGTCTGCTCGTCTGTACAAGGCCTAACACTTGTCGCTCCATTGAGGCCCACCTGCCATCAAACGCCCCATTGCTGCCCGTACTCCCGCCCCCAGCCCAACACACTCCTTCCTGCTGCCATCTTAGTACACCCAGTAAAGATGCTGGAAGACTCCCTATGACTCCTTCCAGTGGTGGCCATCTTGGTACACCTAGTCAGAGCACCAGAAGGCCTACAGGCCCTATAACCACTCTCTACCCGGTCCTGACAGCGAACGGTACTTACTACATACCTCCCCCAATGACCCAAACCCCCATCATGCCTATTGTAATGTGTGCCACTGCCCCAGCCGGGGGGAGTCCTGGCGCTCGCTGACGAAGCAGCGAGACCAGGCGGGAGCCTGCATTGAATGAATGAATGAAAAACGTATATAGCGCAGCACATGCGAACTAAATCACCTCTGGGCGCTTGTTGTTCCTGTCTCTTTTGATATCAAAAGAGATGCGTCTTGATCTTTCTCCTGAATGCTAAGTGGTTTTCCTCCAACCGAATGCTGGTTGGTAAAGCGTTCCATAGTCTGGGACCTTGGACCGCGAATCTTCTTTCTCCTTTGGACTTGTATCTGGCTTTGGGTATCTGGAGCAGATTTTGGTTGGTGGATCGCAGAACGCGATTGGAGTTGTGAGCTTTTATTTTTTCCCATAGATAATGGGGAGCCTTCCCATGGATACATCTATGCGTTAGACAGAGTGCTTTAAAAACAATTCTGTCTTTTACTGGCAACCAATGAAGGGTTCTCAGTGAAGGTGAGATTGATTCCCAGGGTTTTTTCCCAGTCACTAGTCTGGCGGCCGTATTTTGAACGACTTGCAGATGAGCGATTTGGTACTTTGGGAGTCCGAGGTAAAGAGCGTTTGCATAATCCAATCTGGAGTTTACAATAGCTCCCACCACGACCGATACGTCTTCTTTGGGAATAAAATAAGTAAGTTTGCGTAGTAGGCGCAGCAGATGGTGAGATCCGCTGACTACTGACCCTACTTGTGCGTCCATTGTCATGTAGGAGTCGAAGATGACCCCGAGACTTTTGACTTTGGTGCTAGGGGTGATGATTTTGCCCAGAATGGGCGGGGGTATCCAAGTTGTAGTAGGTTGATTCATACGCTTGGCGTGAAACAGGAGAAGTTCTGTTTTCGCTCCGTTGAGTTTAAGATAACTCTTTGTCATCCAGTTCTCTATCAAAGAGAGGCATTTCTCTAGATTGAGGTGGTGATCCTATTTATTGCAAATGCGGAAATACAGTTGCGTGTCGTCTGCATATGAGTGATAAAGCAGTTTTTGGCTGCTAATGATTTCAAAAAGAGGATGGAGATAGATGTTAAACAGCACCAGCGACAGAGGCGATCCTTGAGGCATTCATATGAGAACCCTTCAACATCCCTATCAACAAGTTTTCTCAGTTTTGGGATTCACCACCCATAACTAGGCACACAGCCAGATGCTGTCTTCAATGTAAAAGGAAAAGAAGGGCGCACTGACCTAGTGCATTACCAATGGCTAGGTTTAATTAAAATTGTATAAAAGATCATGAATACTCACAAAACAAGCATAAACATCACTCCATCAGGGATAGATGCCGCCGAAAGGTCTCCTACTGGAACCAAACAGCCGGAGAGTCCAGACGACATAGATTACGGCTTACGCGTTGCGAGGTTAAACCCTCTTCCTCAGAGCCAAAAGTACTAGTACCTGGACCTCTCTCTGGCACCCTTTATATATATGTGTGTGTGTGTGTGTAAAATGGTTGAAATTATCACATGTCTAGAACACCACCCACCGCAGGCCACTCCTCCCCCCCACAGGCCAGAACACACTTAACCCCTTACTATCCTCACTAGCATGGGCAACTTGTCCCATCTGCACTGTTGTCCATCGAAGGTAAAGGGGTGGGATAACTGGGGGTACCTGTATTGTGTAGATGTAAAGATGCCCAACTTCCAGCGTTCCCCTGCTGCCATCTGCAAAACCTTCCTCACCATGTCAGTGCCGCCGGACTGTCATCCCAGTGGGACGCACAGTGACCATTTATTCGGAAGTGGCAGCGGGTGTGTGTTCCACCCGACACTTCCGGTGTCCGCAAACGTCACTTCCACCCCCATAATAGGCTGTTCGTACATCAGTGGATGACCCGGAAGCGGCAGTGGATCTCTCCCTCCGCTTCCAGTGTCAACAGATGTCTCCTCCACCCTATTGAGCTACCCGGGAAATATCTTCTTTATGGCACCACCCATATATGGGACGGCCATAGAAGTACTACTCACATTAAGCCCTAAATTGTGGCACAATATGGATGAGCCCCGCGCAGACCGGGGATTCGAAAGGAGGGCAAGCAGTGTCAGCAGGATGGAATGGAACAGATGAAGAGTTAGAAGGCTTCCTGGCAGATTGCTCAAAAAATCCCTTTGGAATCTCCTTCACCCATGTAATAGACGAAAAGTCCCTAGTGTTCCTTTATTTGGAATTACAGGTGGATGAAGAGGGAGTGATTTACTCAGACACATTTTAAGCCGAGTGCAGGTAACTCTTACCTCCATGCTCGCAGCCACCACCACCCTAGGTGGATCAGGAATGTCCCTTTTGGACAGTTTTGTAGGCTGCAGAGGACGTGTACTTTTAAGAAGGATTACGAGGAACAGGCTCAGATCCTCAAAAGTAAATTTAGCGAGAAAGGATATGAGGACAAACACATTGGCCTGGATTCAAGAAGCAATTGCGCCTGTGTAACCATAGTTACACAGCGCAATTGCTTACTTGCCCCGGCGTAACGAATGCTCCTGATTCAGGAACCTTGTTACGCCGACTGCAGCCTAAGATATGCGCGGCATAAGGCTCTTATGCCCGCATATCTTAGGCTGCATTCTTGCGATGGCCGCTAGGTGGCGTTCCCGCTGTGCTCAGCGTATAGTATGCAAATTGCATACTAACGCCGATTCACAACGTTACGCGAGCCCTGCGTACGCAGTGTACGTCGTTTCTGTACGGCGGTTTTTGCGTAAGGCTGCCCCTGCTATTAGCAGGGGCAGCCAATGTTACGTATTCCCGTCGTTCCCGCGTCGCAAAATTTCAAATTTACGTAGTTTGCATAAGTGATTCGTGAATGGCGCTGGACTCCATTCACGTTCACTTTGAAGCAAATGACGTCCTTGCGACGTCATTTGCCGCAATGCACGTCGGGAAAGTTTCCCGACGGAACATGCGCTCTACAATCGGCGCGGGAACGTGCCTAATTTAAATGATTCCCGCCCCCTACGGGATCATTTCAATTGCGCGCGCTTACGCCGGGCATTTTGCCGGCGCGCCCACGCAATTTACGGAGCTACTGCTCCGTGAATCAAGGGCAGCGCAGTAAATTTGCGGGGGTGCAGGGCAAAAACTTTGCCCTGCGCCTCTGTAAAAAAAGCGCAAATGTACCTGAATCTACCCCATTGATTCCAGAAGTACCTTAAGTTATATGAAGACAATTTGTCAAATTGCTTGGACAATGTGGTTAAGCTTGAGGATACCAAAGAGAAACCGCAAGTGAGATTTTGTACACATTACGATGACAAAGTTCCAATGATTCAGAAAATATTTAGGAAAAACTGGAAAGTCTTAAGATCTGATCCTATTTTGCGAAACCAAGCTGCCCCTGTATCCAAATCTAGTCTTCAGTAGACCAAGAGATTTGAGTAGAATGGTGGCTCTGAGCAGAGTAAGGAAGATCAGAAATACAGGTTTAAATAAACCATGGACCACTCTGTTTGACCTAAAAGGTAGCTAAAAATGTGGAGTTGGAAATTGTGGCAACTGTCTACACATGAGCCATCGCAAGAAGGAAGTCCAAGGAACAGATGGAAAAAATCAGGGAGACATCCACTGCCGCTTCCGGGTCATCCACTGACATACAAACAGCCTATTATGGGGGCGGAAGTGACGTTTCTGGATACACGGTCGCTGTGCGTCCCACTGGATGATGGGATGACAGTCCTGCGGCACTGACATGGTGAGGAAGGTTTTGCAGATGGCAGCAGGGAAATGCTGGAAGTTGGGCATCTTTACATCTACACAATACAGGTACCCCCAGTTATTCCACCCCTTTAGATGTGATGGACAACAGTGCAGATGGGACAAGTGGCCCATGGTAGTGAGGATAGTAAGGGGTTAAGTGTGTTCTGGTGTGGGCGGAGGAATGGCCTGTGGTCTAGACATGTGATCATTTCAACCATTTTACACATATATATATATATATATATATATATATATATAAAGGGGGTCAGAGAGAGGTCCAGGTACTAGTACTTTTGGCTCTGAGGAAGAGGGTTCGCCCTTGCAACGCATAAGCCGTAGCTGTAATCTATGTCGTCTGGACTCTCCGGCTGTTTGGTTCCAGTAGGAGACCTTTCGGAGGCATCTATGCCTTTGATGGAGTGATGTTTATGCTTGTTTTTTACTTGTTATGTGAGTATTCATGATCTTTTATACAATTTTAATTAAACCTAGCCATTGGTAATGCACTAGGTAGGTGCGCCATTCTTTTCCTTTTACATTTTAGTCTCAAGAATACCAAATATTCTGAGGAGGGCAGCAAGATCCCTGGTCATTCCCTATTCCAATGGAAGACTCTGGTTGTTCACTAAGTGATCAATCTCCCGAGCACAGGAGACTCTCTGTGTTTTTGTGAAGATGCTATCTTCAGCCTTCGTGGCAGGCCTCAAGGAGTCCATACGAAAAGGCCTTACCATGGCCCAGCCGGAGTATCGTGTGCTGACCCTAGACAACCTCATTCTGGTAGCAAAGGGTCTGGAATCCTCTTAGACCACCAAGAAAACCACACCACTTATGGTTGCGAAGACCAACTCAATGGCAGCCAAGTGATTTTGGCGCGTAGAGAGATAGAGCAGGGTTCTGTTCAGTGCCATTTGTTAGGGATGGGCTGTCTGTTCAAATCGAACATGAGTTTGACTTGAACATCGGCTGTTCGATCATTCGCCGAAGATCAAACTTTATGTGCCGTTCGCGCCCAATTCGAGCGACGTGTCACGGCCCATATTGCACTGTCTTTGCAGTGCATTGCTGGCTGATGATTGGCCAAGCATGCACCATGACCCACATGCATTGGCCAATCACAGCGCCGTCAGCGAAGAGAGCCAATTATGGCTCAGGGGGTTAAGTCCATGCCCCACACTATATAAGGCCTTGTGTTCAGTTATCTGCAATCACAGTGTATTTAGTATATATATATATATATATGCATCCCGGTTTTTTATATATATATATACACTGTATCCAGTTTAGCTAGATCTCATTGCAGACCGTTCCTGGTGTACTGGTTCTAAAATACTTCAGGCAGGCAGGCAGTTGATTCAGTTAGCTGCAGTGTATTCAGTATGTATATACACATCCCAGTTTGTGTGTATATATGTATATGTGTATATACAGCCCTCAAATTTTCCTCTCGCCTCCACGCATTTTGCGAGTGGAAAATTGTTTCTGGCGAGGAGCTGGGCTGCCTGGGGGCGTGGGCGAGTACAGCAGGCATGCCGGGTTGATCGGAAGTCTTCTCCCATTGATCGCCCCAAGGGAAGACAGCATGCAGCAAGAGAAAAGCCGCGGGATTACAGAGCGTATAGCCCGCTGTTACAGCTGAGTTTACATTACAATTCTCTCCGCTCCACTTGTGGTTACACACAGCCCCGCCTCCTGACCCCCACGCCTGTGATAGACAGAATGCCAGTCCAATGCTGGGACGTGTTCTGTCTATTGCTTACTTGCATGCTCGCTTCCTTGTGATCATCCTCTTGTACAGGTGGGCCAAGGCTGCATCGGGGGCACAGTGAGCTGAGGCTGCAATGGGGTAACAGTAAGCTGAGGCTGCAATGGGGTCACAGTGAGCTGAGGCTGCAACGGGGGCACAGTGAGCTGAGGCTGCAATGGCGGGCACAGGTGAGCTGAGGCTGCAATTGCGGGGCACAGGTGAGCTGAGGCTGCAATGGCAGGCAAAGGTGAGCTGAAGCTGCAATGGCGGGCACAGGTAAGCTGAGGCTGCAACGGCACAGGTAAGCTGAGTCTGCAATGGCGGGCACAGGTGAGGCTGCAATGGCGGGCACACGTGAGGCTGCAATGGCGGGCACAGGTGAGGCTGCACTAATAAAGTTGTTGTTAATATTTATTTTTGTGACTTTAATTCTGCATAAAACATTTAAGTGTCATTTCATGAGATAATTTACGATGGCGTGTTAAGGGGAGGGGGGATTAGGAGCGGTGCAGGGTAGGGATCGGTTGGGGCAACTGGTGGCGAGTGACCCTTAAGGCCTGGCTAGTAGCTCAGGATTTGAAATTTTGAGCCGTGTGTGTGTGTGTGTATATATATATATATATATATATATATATATATACACACTGTATACTGTGCAGCTAGATCTCACTGCAGACTGTTCCTGGTGTATACGGTATCCTACATATATATCCACTGCATTCTAGTCCAGCCAAGCCTATACCTGACTGCAGGCCATTCCTCGAGTACTGTTTTTAGTAAACTTCAGGCAGTGTTTTGCTAATCTAAGTGTACAGTATGTCTGGAAGGCCACCATGGAGAGGCAGACGCTCAC
The DNA here is from genome assembly GCF_905171775.1 of Rana temporaria. Classification (NCBI taxonomy): domain Eukaryota; kingdom Metazoa; phylum Chordata; class Amphibia; order Anura; family Ranidae; genus Rana; species Rana temporaria. The sequence goes on along the minus strand of NW_024404459.1, from coordinate 1,221,570 downwards.
CGGCCACTAAAAGTGGCCAAGCAGGCTCTGTGTCTACAGCCAACAGTGCTGGTCGTGGACATGGTGCATCCTCAGCACATGGCCATGGGGCATGCTTGGCCTTTTTCTCGGCAGCTGGCCATGTTGAGCCACAACATGCAGAAGAGTTGGTAAAGTGGATGACCAAGCCATCCTCATCCTCTCTCACCCAGCCTCATAGTACTTTGGCTGCCAATGCAGCTGCCAAAGTGGCCTCTTCCATCAGCTCAATGTCATCATCAGTCACTCCTTCCCTAGACCCTCCATCATGCCCTGAGGAGTCCCCCAAACTGTTCAACAACAGTTTCGGGTACATGCTGCAGGAGGATGTGCAGCGTTTTGAAGGCTCCAATGATGGTACCCAGGTTAAGGATGAAGGCAGTAACGTGAGCCTAGAGAGAGGGGGTGCCCAAGAAGGACAAGAAACTTGCAGTCATGTTCCCCCAGCTGCAGCATACTGCCAGGTTTGCTCCAATGACAAGGAGGGAGGGGATGATGAGGTCACTGACTCTACATTGGTGCCTAATAGGAGGGAGGAGGAGGAGGCATATCTCCAAAAAGGCAGGATGCCCTCCAGGGGCCAGCTTAAGGGCAGCCAACCGACTGCATCACACCGCAGAGCTCTGCATGTGCAGGGCACTGCTGACTCTGTGCATTTTTTCAAAAGTTCTTTGGTGCGGGCCTTTTTTGAGACGTGTACAGCAGATCGCACCGCTGCTATTTGCAACATATGTCTGAAGCGTATCTCGCGTGACCAAAACAGCAGCCGCTTGGGCACCAGTGATGTCGCGAACCTAAAATTTTGCATTCGCGAACTTCCGCAAATGTTCGCGAACGGGCGAACCCGGCGAACCGCCATAGACTTCAATAGGCAGGCGAATTTTAAAAGCCACAGGGACTCTTTCTGGCCACAATAGTGATGGAAAAGTTGTTTCAAGGGGACTAACACCTGGACTGAGGCATGCCGGAGGGGGATCCATGGCAAAACTCTCATGGAAAATTACGTAGTTGTCGCAGAGTCCGTTTTTAATCCTTAAAGGGCATAAATCACCTAACATTCCTAAATTGTTTGGAATAACGTGCTTTAAAACATCAGGTATGATGTTGTATCGATCAGGTAGTGTAAGGGTTAGGGTTACAGATAGGGTTATGGTTACAGATAGGGTTACAGTCTGTAACCCTAACCCTATCTGTAACCCTAACCCTGACCCTATCTGTAACCCTAACCATGTCTCTAACCCTAACCCTATCTGTAACCCTAACCCTGTCTGTAACCCTAACCCCATCTGTAACCCTAACCCTATCTGTAACCCTAACCCTGTCTCTAACCCTAACCCTATCTGTAACCCTAACCCTGTCTGTAACCCTAACCCTATCTGTAACCCTAACCCTGTCTCTAACCCTAACCCTATCTGTAACCCTAACCCTGTCTCTAACCCTAACCCTATCTGTAACCCTAACCCTATCTGTAACCCTAACCCTGTCTGTAACTTACACACTCATGACATAAATTTTATTCCTCTATGTGTCAATCTTGGTATAGTGATGACTGTGCTCGTGCGCACGTTTGGGAGATTGCAGGCGATGGGGGTTTTTCAAATCCTATGGTCGTGCTGAGGTAGTTCAGTGAAAGTTAAGTGACCCAGAAAACAATGATTCTGCAGTGTGGGCCCATTGTTGGCCTAGTAGGCTTTAATGATCTCCTTAGATGATCACAAAGAAAATTAATGTTTTTTCTATGCAAAATTATCCAGCCGATCGCTTTTGGTCTGTTCACAATGAAGCAACAACCTTATCATCTGGGGTGTGCCAACACAATATAGATGAGATGTGGCACTGGCAGGTGGGCACAGTTTACCCTGTGAGGCAAAGACACCCTGGCAGACAAAAGACTACTATTTAGTATTGCAGTGGATTTTGTTTTTATATCTTATCAACTGTGCCAACACAATATAAATGAGATGTGGCACTGACAGGTGGGCACAGTTTACACTGTGAGCCTGGGCCCCTTACATTACATAGCACCCCACAGCTCTGGGCCCCTCTACATAGCACCCTGCACCACTGGACCCCTTTATATTACACAGCAGCTTGCACCACTGGGTCCCTTTATATTACACAGCAGCTTGCACCACTGGGCCCCTTTATATTACACAGCAGCTTGCACCACTGGGCCCCTTACATTACACAGCACCCCACAGCTCTGGGCCCCTCTACATAGCACCCAGCACCACTGGACCCCTTTATATTACACAGCAGCCTGCACCACTGGGCCCCTTACATTACACAGCACCCCACAGCTCTGGGCCCCTCTACATAGCACCCAGCACCACTGGACCCCTTTATATTACACAGCACCCTGCACCTCTAATCTAACTAAACTATACAGTATATAAATATATGTACAACTCCTGGGATGTATATATATCCTCTACACACTGTAACATTAACTGACTAGCCTGCCTAACTCCAAAAAAATTACACTCTCTCTCTTTTTCTCTCTGTCTCTCTCTGTAAACCACGCAGCACAGATTACAGAGGAAAAAAAAGCAGACTGATTGATTAGCCCTAAGAAGGGCTGTTTGGGGTGCTGTTCCAACAGCAGAGATCAGATGAGTCTTTCAGGACTGGAGTACACTGGCCTAGCTATCGCTTTCCCTATAAAATCAGCAGCAGCAACACTGTCCCTCCTCTCACTAAGAATGCAGGTTCAGAATGAATCTAAAATGGATGCTGCCCTAGAGGTGGGAGGGTCAGGGAGGGAGGGTATGCTGCTGATTGGCTGGAATGTGTCTGCTGACTGTGAGGTAGAGGGTCAAAGTTTGCTCAATGTCAAATAAATAGGAGGCGGGTCGAACATTGCATATGTTCGCCGGCGAACGCGAACAAGCAAAAATCGCCGCAAACTATTCGTCGGTGAACTGTTCTGTACATCTCTATTGGG